>NC_092028.1:15693337-15815567 GCF_042242105.1 Pempheris klunzingeri
AGGAGAATGATTGAGAGGACAGACTGGAATTCACATTCACAGTTGAGCTACTTAGAAAATACACATTTTGAAAACTGAAATTAAAAAAAAAAGCCACGTGTTGTACATCTCCAGGCATGCTTTTTGTGTGTCTGCCCTCTGGTTGCATGACGTAATGGTGCCTGATGTTACCTGACCACCACAGCGGCTAGCATTTAGGTGCCTGCCAGCGGCTGCTACCCTACATAACAGGTTGCTAAGCCATGGTTGTGTACACGTAGCTCCTGCACTGGCCTCCTTTCTGTTTCAGTTCCCCAGCCACCTCATCTGTAAAGCATGGCTCCACTTTTCTCCATCTGGCTGTGTCAGCTGCGCCCACCTCGCTAATAAGGTTGCTGAGTTGGAACAGAGAATTTTCATGCTCCACCAGATCCAGGAACCCGAGAAGTGCATGGACACCATCATTTTCGTACCCAAAAATCTGATGATCTCTGCCCCTCCTCCTCCCCACTGAGTCCTGGTCCAGCACCAGCTGGTTGGTGCTCGTAGCAAGAGAGGGAGGTGCCCCTCTCATTCACCTCCTAACAGCTGGAAAATAGATTTGATATCTTCAAACTGCATGATTTCCTTCTTCTGTCTGGGGAATCCAGGCCTTCTTCATCCCCTCTGCTAGCATGTGGGTCCCACATCTTACTATTGCCTACAATGCCTCCACTGGCCAACGCAGGGGCAGTCCATACCGCACTTACGCCATTGCCACAAGAAGCTCCTACCCCACTCACTGTCCACGCTTCTCCATCTATTCAGTCCTCAGGTGTTGAATTCTCTCCACCAACCACTCCCCATCCAGCCATGCTCATTATTTCAGATTTGATCATGACAAAATCTACTGTGACTTCTTCCTTTTTATGTGCTAAGGTAACTGATATCCTGTAAAAGATTTGTATCGTTTTGGCCAAGCACTCCATGTTGGCTGTAATGACATCTTCAACCAGACCTCTAAAATTTTAAAACATGATTTTAGCCAACAGCTTGACTCCCTCATGGTCTACAATAAACGGATCTTTACCTCCAGTCTTATCCCCCCACTAAACCGCAGCGTTTCAGTTGGACCTTCAACTGCCATACCTGATCATCTATATATGTGATCTTTTTAACTATTATTTTATGATGGAGCCTCAGAAGAGACCAGTTTTCTCCTGCCTGACCTTTTATTTTGACCCCCTATTCAACCTCCTCAGAGGGATTAGAGGTGGCATCAGAACCCTGATAGCTAAACTGTCTGATGCTATGGTTTAGCTGACGCTAGGTGAAGAATTTCTTTACCTTAATGAAGTACCTGATGTGGCCACGAATTTTTCAAACACATCATGTCCAATATGAAATGAAAGGTCAGACTGGCAGACAAATTTCAAGTCTCTTATTCTATCAGGGCAGCAATTTGTAGCTCTTCTACTGTCTCATTTTCCAGTTTTTCACTGTTTGGGACACCTCTTTGAATATCGTGGACCCCGCTCTTCTAGTTAAAAGGCAATATCTACAGAAGGAGGTGGAGGAACTGAAATGATCTGTGAAACCACTGTTATTATGAGACTCCAAATTATCTCCAGAAATGCATAAAACTGTTGCCTTAACAACATGCCTAGATATCACACAACCCATTTTTCTCCAGTTCCGTGATATCTAACAGCATTGTGGACACTATATGTAAAATATGTAAAATGTACCTCTCTATACAAAAGCTGCACATTTTGAACACTGGAATGATAAAACTGGTCAAAATTGGCCAGTATGAAGCAAAATCGCTTTTTTTTTTTTACAACAACCTTAAAGGCATCTTAATGCAGTGTGAGCTTTAGACTCCATAAACAGTGCACTACACATATCACTCACATCATTTAGAACATGTGCAGAAGCGCCGTCTGCTGACATGGCTCATTCTTGCCATTCTTTAGGGTGATATACCGAGCAAACCATTACTTTTATTTTCTAGCAGTGCCTTAACTAACTGCTCAAGGATGCACATGAGAGAAGTTTGTCTGACAATATTTCCTTCTCAAATACTCAGTAGAGAGTGCAGAGCCACAGGATGCATGCTAAGTAGTGTCATTTAAAATTGTCAAAACATCTTTGATTTCTGACTCTGTCAAGTTGGTATTAGCTTGCAGGGCACATTTAATATGATTTGAATTTTAATTTAATTTGTTGGCACACACCATTCAGACTGTTTACTTCTTTCTCAATCATCTGAATAGTTGAGGAAGGTACATAGTACTTGGCCTGCAACTTCATATAAAACATAGACACATTTTCCATATCAGCTGGGTTCAGGGTATCATCAGGCTCATCATGTAGAATGCTTACATCTGACCGACCTTGAGCAACACCAGAAGGCACAGAATGAACTAAATGCCTGGCTGAGACTTGCATAGATGTAGCATTTAAATATTTTCTAGAAATGTGTGCCGCAAAAAGAGGACCTCAATAAAAAGGCCTTGCCGCAGCCTTTGAATGAGCGCCGCACTTCCTTATTCTTTGAAATATGAGGCTTCAAATGATCCTAAGAATCTTTCTCAAGCACACACAGACATGTGCATACGCAAGCAGCTTTATCATCACTGAGTGTTTTGGCTTCACCTGCAAATTTTCTCCTAAGTGGTATCTGTAGATTTTGTTTACACAGCCAGCATATGAATGCATTTGCAGGACGGGTTTGATGGTTGAATAACGCTTATTTTTGCAGGTCAGGTGGTGCAGATTGGCTCTCATAATGAGTGCTGCTTGCACGGCGGTGCACCTTTTAGTCTATCTTTGTCTTTATTGTTTGATTGCTGGTTTTTGTGTACTGTCGTGAGTAAAAGCTTCCACGTCAATACTAATTACTGAAAGCTTACAGCTTGTGCACTGTGACATTATTCCATATCAAACTGCACCGTCTTTACTCTCTTCAAATCAAAAAGCCAGAATACAGATGATCCCTCGTTCATAGTGCAGTACTCAAACTTGAAAATGTCAGAGACCTACTTGTTCAGGTGAGCAAAGCCATGCCTGAACTGCAGCACAGGAGATTACAGAATTTGAAAGGATTCTTCCTCCAGCATGACATTTGGATGATCTGCTCTGAATTTATTACATTTTAGTGGTGAAATCTAATATTCTGTGTGTGGATTTGTGTGTAATTGTTTGTGTCTGACTGTCTGTGTGTATGTTTGTGCATTCTGTGTTGCGGTGACATTCTATCAAGTAATTTCGCGGTGTGTTTATTCCTTACTGTGTGTATACTGCAATGCTGCAGATGTGTTTTGGCCTGTCTGTCCGTGTGTCAGTTCTGAGTGGAGGTGTCTCATTACGCTGTACTCGCTTGTTGTTCTCTCTCCCATCCAGCTCCTCGG
Organism: Pempheris klunzingeri; assembly: GCF_042242105.1. NCBI lineage: Eukaryota > Metazoa > Chordata > Actinopteri > Acropomatiformes > Pempheridae > Pempheris > Pempheris klunzingeri. The sequence goes on from NC_092028.1 coordinate 15,696,709, forward strand.
GAGTGGATCTAGTTACTGTCTAATGGCCCTCATCCACCCTGGTTCTCCACTGGGGACAACCTGACCCAGCTCTGCAGCACTGCCTCTGAGTCACACCAGTCACCCTGGTCCGTCTGGGGGCGTCTAGAAGGCACACTGACAGGTCTGGGTATTGTTTCATTTTCTTTTTTAACTTTTTACGTTTTTTTCAAATGCAGTATATTTTCCAGTTTGCTCACATGGGTTATGTTTTTATAATGTGGAGGCAGTCCATGCCTCCGTTTGCCCTCACATGGTTTTACGACTGCGTGTAAATATGTATTTATATGATGCCTGCTGTTTGCCCTACATCAGTCTTCAAAACAGACAAAGTCTGGATGCTGTTTTGTTATGAATCCTTTACCCTCCCCCTTGTTTCACAGTTCCCACCCACAGTTTCAGGATGTTTAGCCCTCATACTACAGCACTCAGGGAGACACTGACGCAGGCATTTTCGTCAGCCAAGGCCTCAGCAGTTTAAATGTATCAGTCATCAAGAGCTGCCTATCAGACACTCTGTCCCTCCTGTCTTTGCGACTGCTGCTTTTATTGCTGTTCAGAGTGTTTACATAGCTTATTCACACACCGACAAAAGTGAGAAGCGATCTTATCGACGCGTATCATTATAATCCCCAACAAAAAAATTAAAAACAATAAAAAAGAGATGGAAAAGCTTTGTCATAATATGGATTTAATTAAGACGGAGCAATTAGAAGCAGCTGAGCTATAATGAACACATTTTTTCAAAACAATAACATCACTGAAATGGACCATGCTGACTTAACAGACTAATGTATTTTTTTTCATATCACTGCAGATGCACTTCAACTCCTCAAATATCTTTAAGAAAAAAAAAAGTCTATTTTGTGCTCTTGCAGCTGACCCCTTTAAATCAGTCGCACTTAAGAACACTTAGTAAAATGTCAGCAAGCACCTTGGGTCTAGGCTGATTAACTGTGCAGGACAGCTTTTTACATGACAGTAATGCAATTAAACTCAATAATGCTTCATCGAAATAGCCTCTGTTAGATAATGCGCAATTTGCAATGCAGAAACTGTGCAAGAGAAAGAAGCTTTTCTTCCACAACAGTTCATTCTTGCTCTTGTAATGCTCTTTTAAACTCCTCTCCAGATGAATGTGGGTTAGTTTTTTTAGATCTCCATTGTCAGTCACTGTAGTCAGCATGTCCACTATTACCCAACTTCTAGCCAGTATCACAATTAACAGGTACAACCGCAAATACCCACACATTAATCACACAGGTGACAAAACAACGGCTCGTTTCCAATGAATTTTTTTGCATTTATGCAGAAAACTTTGCTGTTGTTTACTTTGTTATACGACATCTGTTTGAAGCTACAGTATGATGTGTGTGTGGAAGTTCATTTTTATTTATACACATATGAGTTTATATGGTTGAACAAGATGCATTTCATGTGTTTTTGTTCACTCCAGCGGTGTTATGCTTCCCAGTTTCACTAAAAACCATGACCATCTTGCAAGTGTGGAAAATCACACGTAACCTTACAACAGAGGAGACAGTCTTCTGTATTGGTGAATTTTGATTTCGAAGGTCAACATCGAAAGTTAAACGATTTTCAGTTTGGAATCAAAACTGTGACGCCCCCTTAATCAGAACTAACTTAATAAAGCTCTCACATGCTATAGAGAGTGAACAGTGAACAGTGAGGCTGTTATCAATGCGTTAAAGTTGAGCTGGATTGCATGCGTGCATTATTTCTCTAGGTCTCTGTCCAGCTTGGAAATGGCGGACCCCGCCACTGGTGGTAAAAACTGCTATATTGAGAGATAATTACTGAATGTAGATGCATAAATAGTAAATAGTCTCATTACAAAAGCGTATGATTTCCTAAAAATTGTAAGGATTACAAATTGAAGTCTCTTCTACACCTTTATTGTGAGTGGCACACTGCCAACCTTATCATCTAGACAAGTGTCTTCACGCTCTTAAGGTGATGAAACATCTGAGCGCTTGAGCTGGAACAAAAGCAACATTCATTTAAAATTATACACATATGATACAAACACCAGCAGTAAATGACACCAGCTGTGAGGTAGTTTAGGGGCGAGCTCATTTTAACCAACCCAAACTGTCTTACTCAAAGTATTACCTGTCTAGCTTCTCCACTTCAAAGTTTTCTCAGCTTACATAGTTTTATAACAGACGGATGTGTTTTGGTGCACGATGAGACCCAAACTGTATTAAAGGAAAAAATCAGAGCTTTTGTGAAATAAAGCATACAGTGTTTTCTTTATTATCTACAGTGTTGAAACAGGTTTGGAAAATGAAGGGAAAGATATGTTCAGGTGGGAGGAAAACTGAGGTCTCTCTGTCTTTTATTTGGATCATGTTGCCAGGTGATGACGGCTGTCGTGCCACTTAAAATATGTACCTGCTCTGATTTCACATTCCTTCCACTACTTACTTGAGTTTCCTTACCCCTTTGTGAAGCTTCAACACTGATCACAAGTTGAATCTTTATAACCAAACTATGATGATTTATTTTTCCTGTTCAGTGTTTTTTTTTCCAAGTCTCCATAGGTGATATTTCAGAACACATCCAGAGGTGATAATTGAAATGCTAGAACACATCTTTTCACTAGTTCCCTCATTAAAACAGTACAATAACTTCTCTCAGCAGCTAATAGCAGCTCATTCCATTATCTGCCCTGCCCTGATGTACATCCACAGCATAGCCGAAAGGGATCACCAGCACAGGCTTCTTTATTTCCTTTGAATCCCCGGATCAAGTGGTAAGACTTTTGTGTTTAATGCTCCGACGAGTAGCCAGGACTCCTGGGTAGGACTTCTAGCCAGCTGTCTTCTCACAGTAAAGCTCTTTGAAATGAAAGTGAATTCCCCCTGCTTTAACAGTCTGAGTAAATAGCGAACTAATAAGGACTGAGGAGGACGGAGCAGAGCGAAGATGTGTCAGGATAATAAATCAGCAGCAGAATTAAGTTAGCTTTGGAACAGCACAGGATGTAGTTTTTGTCTGTTTCAAGTCTTTCTGTCTTTGTCTCTTTCCCTTGGCTACTCAAAATTTTAGCATTTCCCACATTCAGCCATTGACAGTGTTTTGGTCTAACCAAATAGTAAATTGGAAGAGATTTTATCAGCGTAGCAGGTACAATCGCCAACCAGGGCTGTGTGCCAACTAAGCGTTTTCTCATAGGAATGTAGAGGATAATCAGCTACTGGAAACGCTGACTCACTGTTCTCCTGTGTGTGTGTGTGTGTGTGTGTACATTGGTGAACTACACTATACAAATTCAGACAGTAGATAATATTTATTCAACCTTTATATGAGCTGGTAGTCTTTCAGAGGTTAAGATTCATGAGTTATTTGTGCACAAGTGTGCAGTTCACAACAAAAACTGTTGATAAGGTCCGTGTCAGCGATCCAGAGGCTGCCTGCAGCACATTCTGCTTTTGTTTTTTTTTCTGGCCCCAAGTCTGAGGACTACAGTAATACTATCTGATGGCTCATAGGTCGCCGCCTGGTTCAGTTGCTACCCGGCTTGATAGATGGAAAGATGGTTTGGTCCGGTTTGCTTACGTCGTGTTGATGTTTTCTCTAAAAATGTTATCTTTGTTGTCCTCTTAAAGCAAAAGTTTGACATTTTGGGAAATACGTTCTTTTGCTTTTTGTCAGACTGTTAGATGAGAATATCGATTCTGTGCTCACATCAGTCTGTTAAAAATAAGGCTACAGCCAGCAGATGGTTAGCCTAGCACAAAGATTGAAAAAAGGGGGGGGTAACAAAACCCACCTACCAGCTCCTCTAAAGCTCACAAACTAACATTTTATATCTCCTTTTGTTTGTTCTGTAGCATCAGGTTTTTGAGTGGATTATACAAAGGAGTTGCAACATGTTAATCAGCCTGTTTATTTTATTTTCTGTATCATTCATCCCCCTCTTCCTCTCTATTGCTGTGTCATTTCTCCCCCTCCATCACCTTGGAGTATTTTAAGATGATGTAGATGTGAGTCAGACAGCATTAGCAGCGCTCTTTAACTGTGGTAGTGATTTGAAGGTCATAGGTGGCTTGTCGAACAACGAATGGCTTTTAATTAAAGGCATAATTTTCACCAGGCAGGCCATTGGGGCTGTGTAGACAACAGATTAATTATTGAGATAATAAAACATGTTCAGGATGCCCCCAGTCTTGATTTGATTCATCCGCCAAGTGGCGGAATCGTGATGTGCCTCTGATGAAGACTTCCGCTTAGACAAAATGTTGTTTTTTTTTTTAATTGTACAAGGAGACATAACTGCATGTACTCAGTGATATGAGAGCACACACTAGTGGGTCATTGTGCACATAATGTATTTACACTTGGAAGATTAGGATAGCCGTAGATTATTTTCCTCTATCACAAGCGCTCTCGTCTCCACTCTAGTTAGTGAATCCCTCTGGGGCTTGTATGCGAGATCGATCCACCCGTTGAACCCACACACATATTTTATCCTTTGTTTTCAGGTTTTGCACTCTGCCTAATTCACATTTATTCCAACAAACTTTTGCCACACTGGAGAACTGTAAGTTGACATTTTAGCATGAAAGGTAATTGGAAGGAAACAGCTCCAGGCTAAAAAGTTGTGCCAATTTGCACACTGAAATAACTTCACATCAAGGTTGCGCCACAGTACGTATGGCAATTGCAGCAATGTTACTGCTGTGTGGTGAAGGCGTCATTGTTTGAGGACACACAGCGGACTTCAGTGCATACAACCACACAAATGCCAGAAATTGCCAGACTCTCACAGGCATTTTTATGGTATAAAGGGAGTGGAATTTGGCTAGAAGTCCTTCTAAATACAGGGATCTCTATTCCAAGGCTTTTTTTTTAACCCACAGTAGTAGTTATGTAAAAAAAAAAAAAGTAGTATGTGCTCTGGCAGGGTGCATGGTCTCTCAGCCTTATTAGAAATGGGTGATGGTGTGAGCTTGCTTTTGATGAGACACATCCACAGCAGTGTTGTCTCTCACCACTTGCCCTGATTCCCAAGCCATGCTAGGTGTCAGATACGGGGACGCCTGCTCTCTGGGCTTGTCAGGTATTGACATATGGGCACACAGAGCAACATGCTTCAGATGTGTAATCCATGCCAGGACTGCAGGAGAGCAGACTCCCTTTTTGAAGTGTCCCACTTTGTGGTCATTGAATGTGTGTGACCACGTATGTGAAGAAGACAACTAGACGAGGGTCACGTAAACCTCAAACCTCCATAGAAGCTGACTGAGAAAGGAAAAAAAAAAATCCTCAACCCATTGTTGCTTTCTTGGAAGAGGTGATACGCATTTCCCATGTTAAGCCAGCAGTAAGTGGTAGAAAATCCGGGAAGAGCTGTCAAGCTTTTTTAAAAGGTCCTCTGCATTTAGGAAGACATTGATATATTCTTCTCGTCTCGTATAATCTGCTATCCCATTCTGTGCAATGAATTCCTGAGACCTTTGGTAGGTTGAATGTAAAAAATGCCTCATTATAATCCCTGGCAGCGGCATTCATGAAAGGTGGCATTTGTATTCAAAGTCAAAGTGCATTCACCATCAAAGAGGAGTGTGTAGAGGAAATCCAGTCGTCTCTTCGCCATTTAGGTAATAGAAAGATAGGGAGGAGAGGAGATTAAGGGAAGGGAATAGAAAGAGTGGAAGAAATGCAAGATAAAAAGTAACCTCTGGGGATTAGCACTTTCATATAGTATGCCCGCAGTACTTTAACCATTCAAATATTGCTTTCCCTGCCGATATAACATTAATGGTAACTTTCTGTGCAGATGCATGTCTGTATGTGCTGATGGAACCACACTAGAGCCATTTAATGAATGCTCACTGATCTGCTGCACCTATTAGCATTAGGGAAAAACTTGTACCGATGAAGTTACAACTGCCACCTTGTGCCAGCACACACTGGAATTAAGCCAGAGGAAGAGTCCTTTTCTGAGGGCAAGTGTTCCTCCCTGGATGCTTTAAGACAGACAAGAAAGACAATTACTCGATCTGCTAAACCCTAAGCTAAAGGGAGTTACACCAGAGTCATACTTATTCAGTTTGAGCCAAATATGTCTTGATGAAACACAGACACACTGTATTTTCACAAATATGGCCAAGATGAACACTTTCTTTACAAGAACCAATTTTGCATAAAGCAAAACATTTGTTCTTTTGATTCAACTAACAACTGGCACCTTGTCTTTGAGGCCCCGTGATGTTGACTCAACTTTTGTAAAGGCTTCAGCAATTTTACCCAACTAATCTACAGAAGCTCAGCGCTGCTGCTTCTTGAAGGGGGAATAAAAAAAAAGCCACATTTTTGCTTTTTTTTGCTTTTTTTTTTTTAATATAAAAGAATAAAACTTTGAGGACTGCTACAGGAACAAGATAAAAATGGAGAGACAGTGAAGTGAGAATAATAGAGAGAAAACAAACTGCAGCACCAAGTGAAACACAATGAAAGTCCCACACAACATACAGTGTGTTAACTATGGTCGGCACATTTAATCTATTTTTTTGTGCTTCCGCTCCCTCACTTTCTATTCTTTCTATTTCTGTTAGAAATTCAGTAGAGTTTTTGAATACATTTTTTCAAACTCGAGCAGAATAAGTAAAAAAAAAAACCCAACAAAAACACATTTTTCATCATTCATGATTGAAATGTTTGGAAAGAGTTGGTGGGAGGACAGAATTGTTCAACAGCACTGTGATGCATGTCAGTGCGAGTGTTGACTAGGCTTTCATTGCCACACTGGAGGCAAGGGCCCAAATCTGATCAAAACGGATGGTTTAGAACGCATTCAGGTCTTTAATTCTTTTCAATTGGACTCAGACACAATCTGAATCTGACTTTATTTAAGACACTCAACAGGATTCAACAGCTGTCACTCTAAAAACCTCAAGTTATTTAGCATTTAGATTACAAATGGATTTTTGCAGACAATTTTCCACGATTTAGCACTTTGAACACCCTGTTATTTCCTCGTGATGAGGCACACACAAGCACACAAACCTTTCTGACGAGCCCTTCAAATCTGCATGAATCGAACCCGTCTCCTCGCCACTAGAGCTCATCGTTTCACAGTGGCAGTGTTTTCAGGTTGGCCCCAGAGCTGCCTCTCCACATCAAAGGCCAACATGATAAATTCCCCCACTGATTGGTTTGAAAAATCACGACCCATGTCACTTTTGCTCCATCTCTACTATGAGGGGATATCGATGTCTTGCTCAGCCTGAGATCAATGGCTTGTCACGGCTCATTAGGCCAGGTAGAAATGCTGTTTACTTTGCATGTTGTCGTGGGGTCTGTACGGTGTGTGTGACTCTTGAGCTTCTCTGTGATGCATGCTAACAATTCAGGTCTCATGGGCGTAGTGCAGCAGCTCAAGGTCAGAGGGACATCACCCGGGTCTTGGATTAACTGCCCTCCGGAGGTTTTTCATCTTCGTGAAACAGAACCTATATACTTCGCTGTTTGACCTTGGGGAGGTTGTTTTTCTGCCCCTCGGGATGTGACAACATATTTCTAAAGCTGTGGTCAGTGGCTGCGTGTCCAAGGTGAATGTTCAGGAAATTACCTGGTAAAGTGAGATAAATTCTCCAGTTTTTCTTTTCCCATTTCAAACTTCTCAGCAGAAGTCCCTTGGAGACGTTACAAGGCGTGTATGTGTCTTACAACCGAACAACGTACACATATTCTGATATGAATCTATTGATTGCTTTGCTTTAAAAAAAATATGAGCTGGGAATTGTGGTGCCCCGTTCTTTGTTCTGAGCCACGGAGTCGGTAGAGTGTAATATGAAGAGGGCAAATAATATGACTCACCAGACATGCTGTAGTGGATCAATTGTTCTTAAAAAACCAAGTGTTTGTCAAACATGAAGGAGATTTCAGGTAAAATTTCACAAAGACACCAACTTTTCTTTTCTTGTGTTTCTTTTGCGGTTTAGTTTCTGACATCCTTTCATTTTCAAGAACCAACAGACCGTTAGAGCTAATATATCTAAGGATTTCAATATAGGTTTCATGAAGAAAAGATTTTTTTTTTATTGATGTGTGTCTTGATGTCTTACAGCCACATTTTTCTTTGATCAACTTGAAAATCTCGCCATGAATTGATATGCCCGTAGTAACAAAAGAACCAACTTACTCATTAGTTTTTTCTTTTGTTTTTTTTTCCATTTCAAAAGATTAATGGAACCATATTCCACAACTGTTTGTCTAGCTTTTCCTTTCTTTATTTTCCTTTTTTTTACTTCACCAAAGAGTCTTAATCACTAAATAATGGCAGCAAAGTCACCACCAAAAAAAACAAAATGGAAAAAAAAAAAAAGAGAAAACAAACCCATAAAACCATTACAGACCTATTCAAAGTCACACTGGATGAGGTTTCAGTTAAGAGCCTTTGCCAGATGGTTTTCTGGGAAAGGATTTTCAGTTAATACTACACTATAATGTGTCTCCTCCTTCCACTCTGTGTCCCCCCCATTGTTCCATTCACTCCACAGGCTCTGTGCTTTTCTTCTGTATGTGTCTAATTACCATGACGCCTTGATAAGGCTGTTCACATAATACGTTTTATTACACTGAACTTGATAGCATCACTATATATTGTATATAATCAGATATTTTCCTCTGTGTCTCTGTTATGTAGCACAGACAAATATACACCAGCATGTTCTGTCTAAAACTATTCATAGTGTGCTCATATTTAACACATGTGATTAAACACACGCTACAACACACAACTAAAATAAAATAAAACATATTTTGAAGCATGGAAGCTAATTCTTGACCTTGGGGTTGGTAAGTTTGACAAAATAATTTCAACTCACAGGTCCACTGGCACGTGTCACATGGTCTTCGTCTGCGAACGATGTTGGGTCAAAAGAGACATGTCGGCGTTGTGATAGGAAGACTCCTGGTTGATGGTGACACCTTCATAGTTGATGCTCTGCTCATTTTTGTGCCCTTTTAACATGTTACGGCATAGTCGCTAAGTTATGTACTGCTGTGGATGGAAGCAGCAGAAAAACATTTAAGCCATCAGCATCATTTTAAGCATATTTAGAATAGTTTTCAGAATAGTTTCACCACTTTACATTGCCATACAATAAGTCTTTCCGACGGGGAATTGAAGTCATTATGTTGCTCGCTTCAACTCTTTTTTTTTTTTTAGGCAGGACATTTCTTAAGTGGTTACTGATATATTCTGTACCCTCCTCATTTGCGTGTTTAATCTTTCCACAGCAGCACTGGGTCAAGTGCGCTTTGAATCTCTTCAAAGTAGTGGAAAAAGCAGACTACAAGATTATTTACCGATCAATTGTTTCTGGTAAATCAAATATAGAAGCATTCTCAACTCATTCTTATGGTTGTAAAAAGCCATGCATCAGAACCTGTGTTTGCAGCAGTGGTAAACCAAATATAGATTCCCATTATCTATTATACATTATCTAACTGGAAGTGTACACACAGGCACGCAGCAGGAGAGTCCGGCAGCAACGGCCGCCATGCCAGTATCCTTAGGATTACCTCTTCAAGGTCAGAGTAGTTATCTTTCCCAGCTTCCTGCCCTTCTTATCCTCCACCTTTCTCATTCTCTACCTCTGAGCTACAAAAAAGACAGTCCCAGCTGGAAGCAACCAGAAAAAGATGAGATGGTTATTTAATATTATTTCTGATTTATCTTTATCTCATGATAAGAATCAGATGCTTTGTCTTCTTGTAAAGATGCCACATTATTTATAATTGGATACAGGAAGCCGTTCCATTTGTTATTGACATTGTCAGGCAATGGAATGGGCAGCCCCCCAAAAGTATTTTGTTATCTGGGTGATATATGAGGCGGCGAATAAAGGTCCCCAGGTAGTTTGGTTGAGATGTTGAGATGGGATATGCCACCAAAATGTGTGTGTAGATGCTGCGCGCGCGCGTGTGTGTGTGTATGCGCCAGTGAAATTGGTTATTGGAGGCTGGTATCAGATTCCATACATCACAGATTGCTTGTGATGAGTGTCAGCCTACTGTAATGTTTGGTCCCTGCTGAGGGACAATCTGATGCATTTTTAACAGTAGACAAGAGCATATGTTGGGTTTGCTCCTGACAGTCATATGTGATCACAGTTGGATGATGGAAAATAATAATGAGACTTCTGATGAACATAAGGAAGCATTACCACTGTCCTAAACTCTCTTGTGCTCGCACAGAAAAAGGAATGCTTGAAAACTGAGTGAAGACAGCCATCAACAACATGCATGCTTTTCTTTACCAGTACTCTCATTCAGCTACTCCTCCTGAAGTTTCTCTGTGCTCGCCTTAAATCTCAGGTTTGGAGCCAATCATGGATGAGGGTGCAACATACACAAGTGTGATGTGAAAATTTGAAACTTCTAGTGCACATAAACTGAGAAAATACATTTTAATGATTTTGAAATTTAGAATTTTGAAATAAAAAAAAATGTATTGGCAGATTTTGTAGTTTTTCAGTATGAGTGAACAAGAAGTAGATATAACGAGGTAATTTAACTTTTTGGGGGGAAAAAAAACCCATATCAAACACAAAAGATTATTTTTGTATCTCTTAAAACATGTCCCGAGGGGATCTTTCAGTTTCCTCTTTGAAAGCAGTATATGAATAATGATACTCATAAAACCCATTACAGCACAGGACATAAATAAGCTTTTTTTTTCCTTCAGTGATAGTAGTTTTTTTTTTCATTAATCTCCATAAAAATGCAAAAAGGCTAAACTTTTTTTCTGCTCTGAGTTAATTTGACTATATTCCAATCTTTCTTTTCAGTTAAGTGTCTCTTTGATTGATATACTGTGGATTATGGTATATTTTTGCTAATTAATGCTAAGACAGGCATACCAAGTACCAGCTTACTTTCTGTTGTCCCGGCGTAAACAAAATGCACAAGATTGGGAAAAATACAGTGAAAGGCCCAGAAGTCAAACTGGGGAAGTAACTCTGCACTTGTGTATCAACACAAATGAGCCAGGGGGGTATCTTCATGAAAGTCACTAAACTCAGACAGAGCCATTGTTGTGAATTAACTGAGTAAAAGAATGTAGTGCAGGTTTATGTAACAGTCACTAATGAACAGCCAACCCTGTGCTCCTTAATACCCCGTTTCTATAGGCAGTGAGTTGACTGTTGCTCATATTAAAGGAGTATCATCAAAGCCTTTCTCCCTACAGCTTTTGAGTGAAGCCTCCTGGGCACCGGCTGGTCCCTGGGGTCCTGGCAGGTTGACAGCCCAGTGATTTCTGCAAGCGTCTTCCCAAGGCCAAGGCATTTAACTAGACTTCCTGCCTCAGCCATTCTAGCCTTCTTCCATCTCTCTCTCTCTCTCTCATACACAGACTTGCACAATATCAGTACATGTACTAAGACACACAAACAGAGTGACACGTACACAAAACTCTCCAGAAAACTTTATTAGATGGGACGTAAGATAATAACACAGGTTGTGCGAGTTTATAGCTCACGTATTGTTCTATATATCAAACCCACAGAGGAATACTTTTTTTTCTTCCATCGTTGTCTGATCCAGGCAAATCCGGACTCACCAGCTCTGCTTTTCTGCACATGTTGTTCACTCCCTGAATCCCCAGGCTCTGAGCTGATTATAATATGCCCTGCTTGGGAGAGGAACATATTGCACACACACATACACACACTCACTTTTCCTTTCATGTTTCATTCAAGCTGCGTTCTCTCCCTTCTCTTAATATTACGCATGGCCTCTCGCAATTTGTTGCCATAAGCGTCATCCATAATGCCGGGAAATTTACTTGCAATAGCAATTAGCATGCTCCTTTTATTCCTAAACAGGGCTGAAGATGACAGTCTGGCCTGGAGCAAATCCAGCAATGACCTGTGTTACGTCTTCATCAGTTAACTTGTTGAAAACCCAAAGATGGTGATCTGAAAAATAGCATCCAAATGTATGAGTTTTTGAGAGCACCAATTCATAATCACTCCAGAGCGGGTGAAGAGATAATTTTTCCTAATTTGCAGACTAAAATTTAGTTGGTAGCCACCCTGTAGGGAAGAAAACTTTGATGATCAGAAGTATTCCTGATGCAATGTTTGATGCAATGATTTTATAAAAGACATAAAAAAAACGTAACAAAGTTCCTACTTCATTACTTGTTGTGTGCAGATGTAAGAAACTTTGCAGCTGATTTAACCAGGAGGTGGAAGGCTTTGGATGGTGTGATCTAAAGGTTACAGGTCCACTGCTGTCCCAAGGTTGTGTAGGTGGCTAAATGCTGATTCACTGCGAATCATCGTTGCTTTCATCTGATGTGAAGTGGTGCCAGGGCTTAGGGTATAAGACGGGCTATCTCACCGCATTGATCAACACTTTGTGCTGAACACGCTAAAAGTGGAGCAAAAGTTTTTTTGTGGGGATTAACTAATTTGATCTCTCCTCCTTCTTGCGAGGGTAGGTGAGAGAACAGCTTGTGAGAGTCTGCTGTTATCCATCACAAAAATGTGTAACACCATGGGGGGCCAGTTAGCGAGTGTTTTTACCGTCTTTTGTTAAAGGCGTCAGCATAACGCAGTGACAGACGCTCCTCGGGGTTCATTTCTAGCATCTCATAAATGTTGCACTGGCAGGATTCTTTTGAAGGATAGCAAACCTGGGCTGCAGTCAGGCACTTCAAACACAGTAGCAATATGCTAAACAAATGATTTTAGTTGCCCACTTAGACACACTGCAGCTTGTGTGTCACTACGTGTGTATGAGTGTGGCTTTCAGTCTCTTTGTGTGTATACACACAAAGACACACCGCATTTCCTCTCTCACACACACAACTATTGCAAATAGTTTGCAATTGCATGATTGCAAATACCACACCGTTACACCAAACTCCCCGTAGCCAGCTGCAGGATATTATGAAATGGCCTCAACTGCATATGTGTGCTCTGGCATGATTTTCTGAAGCAGTGAAATGTGTCTGTGTTTTGAAATACCGACATACAATTATGTAAATTATATGCTTTGATACTGATGATTTGGAGTGAAAGACAAGCTCAGCTGAGAGCCAAGAAAAAGCAATTAAACAACTGTGAACGTTCCTGGTTTATGGGGCTATTGACGCCATATGGTGCTTCAGCCATTGTGGTTCTGCAGATTGGACACAAACAGCCTGAACCTGACATATACTTGTAACTCACATATGCAACTAATGTGGTTATGATTGGGGAGATAGTTGAGTGATAATCAAGTAATAAAACTTTAGAATGCTAGCTGCATGGCTAACTCATCAACATTTCCCGTAGAGATGCCCCAGCCCAAAGATGTTCCTCGTCAACTAGTAGTCATTACTTCAAGCCATAAGTCAACAAGTAGTTGCATGTTTATGATGTTAATTTAATTGAAATGTATATTTTAAAAGAGCGTCAGAAAATGGTTTGAGTTCCAGGGTTGAGAAAGAACAATATGAGCAACATCATTAACAAGAGAAACAGAGAAACACGAAACCTTAATGTTGAGCATTTAAAAAGGCAAAAGTGGTAACTTCCCTGAATGTGTTCAGTTTGTTCATTTATTTCACGGCTTTGCCCTCTCGTAATGATCCCGCACTTTGGATTTCATACAACTCTGTGTAAATAACTAATATCCACAGGGACTAGTCATGTTAACGCGAATGTCTGTTCAATGTCGGTCAAATTTTGGATTTCTCTCAGTACTGTAGTTAATGGTCAAATACATACAAAACCAGTGGCATTTCCATCATACGTAATTCTATTTTGTATTTAGTGCTAATTAGCAAATGTTAGCATGCCAGCATGTTAAACTAAGTGATCAACAACCAACATCCTGAGGGAATAGAGAGGTGTGAATACCTACTCCCTTCAAAAAATAATCTTTAAAGTCTTAGAGTCGTAACTAAGCTCGAAATCTGAGATTCCGTCACAAACGAACATCCACCTTTCATCTACTTGCATGCAGATTCAAGTTAGTCTCATTTTCATCTAGAATTCAAAGTTGATATCTAATTACCGTACTTGTCTTGAGGAGTTCTCATTTTGCCTTTTTTTGTTGTTGTGCAGCTCTCTTTGGGACCACAATCTTTTCTATCTTGTCCTCATTTGTACCCAGTGCAGATTTAAGCAACTTTAAGTGTAAATTACCCTGAGGGCTGTGGAATATGCTTCCAATTTTTTCGGTGGCAAATGAAACAGAATTCATGAGCAAATGCGGATGAATTTGCCGTACAGCATAACACAATATAAAACATTCAATAACTGTATCCTAACTGCAGCTGTTGTCGCTGAATGTCACATTTTAATCAGTACATCAGCTGGTGACTCACCAATCATTTATCTATTAGTCTGATGAATCTGAGTTCTACATTTTGTTCATAATCCTCTGAAAGCCGATGAGATGCAATAGATGGAATGCAGCTGCGCAGAGATGTGTCCATGTTGGCCTTAAAGGCAGCCAGATGTGTGATTAAAATTGATTATTTTGACATTTCAAATGTTGTGGGCATAATAATCACAACCCAAATGCATTATTGAACTAAAGCTATGAAATTAATTCCATGTGAAACTGAGCTTCACCTTGAACCGACTCCTGTAGTAACATCGATCAGCTCTAGAGGGCAGAAAGCTCAGTCCACCACCCATCCATCCAACTATCCATCCATTTTCCTCCACCTATCTGGGGTCGGGTCACAGTGTCAACAGGTCAAGCAGGGCACCCCAGACATCTTTCTTCCAAGCAACACTTTCCAGGCCAGATGAGATGTATACCCTCCAGCGGGTTCTGGGGCTGCCCCAGGGCCTCTTCCCTGTTGGACCTGCCCGCAAAAACCTCCAAAGGGAGGCGCCCAGGAGGCATCCTGACCAGATGCCTCAACCACCTCAACTGGCTCCTTTTGATGCGAAGGAGCAGCAGCTCTCCTCTGAGCCCCTCCCGGGCGTGCAAGCGCCTCACCCTATCTCTAAGGCTGAGCCCCAACTCCCTGCAGAGGAAGCTCATTTTGGTCACTTTATCTGTGATCTCGTTCTTTCGGTCATTACCCAAATATCATGACCATAGGTGCGGGTTGGAATGAAGATCGACTGACCACAATGGTCTGGTACAGTGCCCGCCTTACTGCTGCTGCCGCACCAATCCGTCTGTCCATCTCACGCTCAATTTTACCCTCACTTGTGAATGAAAACTTGAGATACTTTAACTCCCTCGCTTGGGGCAGCAACTCGTCCCCAAGCCCACCACCCACTTCTCCTAATCTATCACTGTATGACTAGACCCAGCTGAGTGCCGTCGGTTATTGGATTCCAAGTTCATTCACAGGTTGTAAAAAGCCCTGAATAACATGATGAGTCCTTAATGATCCCGGCGTGGGGTTAACATTAAGGCATGGCGAGTGAATAATAGTGGTGTCTATGATTTCCCACTGTACTGGATGGATGAAATTAATATCCTCTAGTGTGAACTAATTGGCACAGAGCCTCAGGGTTGAAAAATGAGCCGTTTGAGCAGTAAGGTGTGTGTGTCAGGTGCTCGCGGGCACACACTTGTGTGTGATCACAGATTTAAATGTTTCCATCTGATATAAGTGTTGTATCTCTGACTGAATGGTTAATGTTAGTGCATTCTGCACTGCATACATCTCCGCCTGCTCATAACCCAGTAGAACAACATTTGTCTCATACAAACTTGCACTCGATTCTCATTTTTCTTTCAAATATGCTGCTGCGAAATAGCTTATCCTGTTTTAAAAAATCCATCAGTGCCTTGGAGAGTGAGAATGTGAAAAGTATAGAAGAAAAAAGGAGCAGACGTGTCTCAGATTTTCATCCACGACACCAGTGATCCTCTCTGAATTCCTCAATGCAGTATAATCCTCAGCCAGTGGGGAAATGTGAGAAACTTCACAAAGTAATTTACACTCTAATGTCTATTTTGCCCAAGAATAGCAATGGGACGCAATTTAAGGATACCAGTCACATTTTACTTATTTTCTAAGATAATACCAAGAGGCTTTATTGAGTTCTATCAACTTATTATTTTTTCCTTGACTGAACAGCATGTTCAGAATAGACAAGTAACATCAGACCGAATGGATGAGCTCCTACTTTCTAAACAGGCACTGCAGACTAAGTTAAAGCTGTAACCTACAATCAAAAGTTTGGGGCGCACTTAGAGGAGTGCTGGGCAATCAGTCACCAAAGAATTACTATTTGTACCTTCAGTGTAATGTGTATTGAGTCAGAATCATTGATGGTCTTATTCTATTTAGATGAAAACCAAAGGTAAGCCAGGAAATGACTCTAGCAGCAAAGGAATGGAAACCAATAGCTAGCTCGACAGCAGGAAGAGCACTCAATGTAAACTTTCCTAATATTTCCTCATATTCAAGTCATTTTAAAGGCGGAAGTTCAGCTTCTGCCTCTTGGATCTTTAGATGAGGATCAGTGGGAAGTTTGAGCTTGCTGCCTGAAATACACATATCACTCTGTCAATAACAGGGCAGGAGAGGCTCTGATAATGTTAAATTGTCAGAAACGAAATGGCTTCATGAAAATTTTCAGGCCATTGAATCCCTGTTGGCATCACAAGCTTGCAACCTTTGTAGAGCCTGAGAAAAAGAATTACTGAAAACAAATTACCTCCAGCTTACTGGCTATAAATAGCAGTTCAATTTAGTTTTAGGATCCAAGATGAAACTCCTGTGAATGTGTCATTAACTCCAACTTCCATGGTGATACATGGTGCTGATTACTGTCAAGAATCCATATTTTCTTGCTGTACATGGGTTGTTCTCGGGCACTGACCCGCTGTACATTTGGCACATGCATTAAGTTGTCAATACACCCAACTTCCCCTCCTCATCTGTTAGCCTCTTTTATTTTCCTCTTCCCTTGTCATGTCTCCCCTTCTGTCATTTATCTCTTCTTCTTTCTCCCAGGCTCGTCTTCTACTCTCTTATCTCTCTTCTTGCCTCAGGCAGTCCCTACCTCTCTTTTCCCTCCCTGTATCCTCCTCCCAGCCTGTGTGGCTCTCCGTGCTCCATTGCCCTTTATGACCTGTAATCCATGCTTATTAAACAAGGTGCCTGTGCCATTAAGAGTGGAAAATGAGCCCTAATGGCAACGCTGCTGGCAGCGCCCGCTACCTCAATGCCATTTCGCACTTATGGGCAACGCTACATTAGCACCCTAATTCGAGTGGCCTTGCATCGCTGCCTCTGAAAATATTTTCATAATTTTCCTCCCTCTCTCTACTAACCCTGCACTGTCCCCAGATTGGTGGGGAAGGCTGTGCTGGATCGTCAGATAGTCAGATCCTCCCACACGCATATGGCCTGAGGTGAAAAAAAAAATGGTTAAACCAAGGTAAAGCTATTTCATCGAGATAAGACTATCAAGGAGACGCTCTATGCCTCCTTTGTTTTTAACCTCCCATGCCCCATTGGGGAAGGACCTCTATAAATCATGGGCAAGTATGGTAGCGGTGGGAGTCTGATGGAGGGAGTTGAAGGGGCACAGAGAGTTGAAGGATCCCTATGATGGCAAATTGATTTATCTTGTAGTCACTTGTGCTTTGGAGGACAATAGAACAACTCTAAGTACGTAGGCTGGATCATTATAGGAATCTTCCTCATGAGGATGACTTTTCTTAATGTCTGAGTCACTGAAGGATACATTTCGAGGGCTTGCCTTTGGCTCATTGACGTCTCAACTTGAAAACCACAAGGGATTAAATTTTTTCTTCACATAAGAGCATGCACCGGACACACCTCAATTTGTTGATCCACTCTTTTATTGTGGATTATGTCTCTAGTGTTTCATTGTGGTATGAAGCTGGATAATTGTGTTTTTTTGTGACAGAGAGTAAAACTAATAGCGTCTGTCATTACAGCAAATGGCTGAAAACAAAAGTCTGCATTAGGGGGAGATCAGGGTGGTTGGATGGGCCAACAAAACTTCCATGATTGTTTCCGAATTTGACGCACAAGGTTTTATTGTATTCATTGCAGAGAAAATCCTCTGACCTTAACACAGTATTCATTTTAATCCAAGCCATAATCTTGCTTTAGCCCTAATAAAGTCGTTTTAGTGCCTAAACCTTACCAAACCTCAACCATACAGTGGCGTTGTGATAAGGTACTGACTTTATGTTTTTTGTAATAGTTTTGCCTTGCACTGATGGAGTTGTTTTGCTGATGGGGACATTAGGTCACTGGCTGATATGCATGTAGAATTGCCCATTTAAGGAGCCTGGTGAGGCTGTTTAAAAGGAGGTTTGTACCTTGTTGTTTGGTAAACTGCATGTATTTTGATCTCATTTCACTGGAATCACGCAGAGCATGAAGAGCCTGTCAGCTCGTACACATCCAACAGCTTGATTGAAGCGCGTTGCTTAATTCTGTTTACAGTCTGTTAGATGAGTACATCACTGCTAGGTAGTAAAGCGCTGTGGCACATTAATTAAAGTAAACAGGCAGCTAAAGGAGAGGAATGTGGAGGCTTGTGTCAAACAAACATGGTATTGAGGTTGTTAAAAAAAAATAAATGCTGAGAGCAAACTGTATTTCAGTGCCTCTTCGCTTTACATACATAGAGACACACACTGAGCCACTGGCCCAGAGTGACAGAGCAGGAGTTTGAAAGTGGGCAGAAGTTGAGAAATGAGTCATGTAGTGCCAGAAGCACTTTGTGCATGTGTGTGAGCATGTTCTGTATGTGTGAGGATTTTGCACTGGGGAGCGTGGGAGTGTCTGTTTATGGAACTGTTTTTAAAGCCATGTCTGTATAATATGTGAATTAATGTTTTGTTTCCACTTTTACTTTCATGTTTTCTGTATGTGCGTACAAATGTGTGGGCTGTTCCATAATTTTGAACAAAACACACAACAGACTTCTGACATGAAAGGATCATACCAGTGGGGGCTGCTGATAATTATGAGCATACCAATGATGCGTCTGTGTTTTTGTGCATGGAAACACATATGAGTCCTGGTGAGGGTTTTAGTCATAGATTAGTCAGTCTTTATTTATCTCTCTTTGTTTGTTTAACTCTCAATAACACACACATCCTCTCTTTATCACTTCAGCATCTAGAAGGATTGTTAAGAAATTTCAGCCAGTGTCCAGGGCTGATACCTTCTGGTTAGTTGGTCGATGCACTCTTGCCTTCTTAATCCGTTATGTTTGTATAATGCTGCCATACTGTAATTCACCACTAGTGGAGGACTGTCACTGGAGTGAAGGGAGTGATTGATTGTTGGAGCGCAAGAACATGTAGCAGAAGAAGAAAATGTGTGTGCGTGCGTGTGCTGACAGTAGAGTTGTCGATGGCTAATAGTCATCGACCATTGAATCTCTAACATTGTGACATTTGAAATTGTCATTACGTCCTGACAGTGGTACATGAGACAGCTAATCTGTGAAAAAAATCAAGTTTGTTTGGCTCCTCCTGGTGCTCCTAATGGCTTTTGAAACACCCATCACCCCCCAAAGTTTGTTTTTTTTCCCCATCGACTAATCGATTGCTTTAAGAGTAGGCAGAATTTCAGTCAACCAAGTCTTTTTACCTCGACTTTATACTCTGATTTCTGCATCTAAACATGACATGCCTGTTCTGACCTGTTTGCTAATTGTTACGAGGACACTGGCTCATTTACTGTAGCTGCACTTATATCTACCGTTTAGGTGAGCTCTTGTTTGTGTTATGGGCCTGAAACTTGTTTCAAATCTGTAACATTGCTAATCTGTAATAGGACGGAAACACAAGCCACTGTGCTGCTGAAGTAAAAGTAACAAAATACAAAACGGTAAAAGTACTCAGTTTAAGTTTTACCATCAAAATATTGTTTAAGTACCAAAAGTACTCATTATGCAGAATAGTCCATTTGACAATAGTGCATATTGTTGGATTATAATTATTGATGTGTATTAATGTGTAAATGTGTGTGTTGTTTCCTCAGGATCAAAAAAGGATACCATAATAAATGAAGCATTAAATTGCCCAGTTCATGAGCAACTGTATTAGTATTAGTTACTTTCCATGATTGAATGCAGCTGACCATATTTCAGTGTGGTCCAGTACTACTCTAATGGTGGGCAATGCAGTGTATGCACAAATGAATGAAGGTAAATAAGCTAAAACATAAAAAAAAAACACCATTATGATCTTTTAAACACACCATAGAATGATCGTAAAGTCATGGGCCATCAAATACATTTGCTTATAAAGCCTTTAATTTTTCTAGGACATTGTGTTCTTCAGCAAGAGGAGATTTTTCTGCCACATGGATACATGTAGCACTATTTACACTGTGCGCATCTAAAATGTACATTTCTATTGTATTAGCGTGGCCACAGGTGTGGATTGACCCCCAAGTTCACAGTGTCTAAAAATGCAGTTATATTTCCGAAGCATCATGCAGCCAGTGGATTGTTTGTACACATCCTGTGTGTTTCTCTCCACCCCCCTACATCTCTAATGAATAACTCTCGACATGGAGGGCTCTCTCCTCCAATCTGACTCCCAGTGACCCTTTGTGCTCTACAACATGCAGCCCTTCTCTTATATACTGTGAAATATTCATAAGGGCTCCACATGGCACAATGTATAGTGCATTAGGGCTGCTAATTGTTCTCTGGGTGAATCTACCTGGCCCGGACACACTCAAGTACATCGTCACCTCAGCACATTGTGGTTCATCTGGAACAAGATCTTTTGTGTGTCTGTTTTATTTCCCCTATTCAAAACTTTTCATAAATAGTACAAGTCTATCTGCAGAGGAGACCCAGACCGCAGTATTCTCAATATAATTATTTTAAATTATATTATTATGTTATTCTAAACTAGAAAACACAGACCTGTGCTGCCTAAAACAGCCAAGAAACAGTATTAACAACTAGAGCTTGCAACACCGGCTTTTAGAGGCTAATAGTAAAAAAATTTAAGTATTAATGGAATATATTTGGCAAATATTACTCTTTTAACATTAATAATAATTAACATAAACATTTTCATTAGGATCCTATACATTCAGAGAGGAGATGTTAGACTAATGAAGACATTTGTACACAGGACAAAAGAGTGGATACAACCTTGAAGACAACGTCCCACGCTCTTTCCCTGACCTTCACATGATTATGACTAACAACAGTTGCGATGCACAGATATTGTAGGAACAATGTATCATTTGTCTGTTCTTAAACATACTTATTATTATATTTGTTCTTTATAATGTCTTCAAATTATTTGGAGTCTTGCTAAAATTTCATCCATTTCATGCATGCATGTGTTCTGGCACACACATAGAGACCGCTGGCATGCATTTGATGTGTTTTCCCTCTTGACTGCCTCAATCAATTCTTTATTATCCTCAGCAATTAAGGTACCTCACAATGATCAATGATTCCAATAAGCCTCTCTGCGGGTTTAGTTACAAGGTCGGTCTACTTTATCTTTCTGCTTCTCTCTATTCATATGATTAAAGCACGCACTTGATTTGCATGAGCTATAAGTATAGCACTTAACAACAAAATGCTGCACTAAACGTTATTCAGTCTCCGTGGTTTTAGTATGTTGGCTCAATGTAAGTTTAGGTCATTGTCTAAGCTGAGTATAAACCAAAGGCACCAGGTCCTGTAGACATGTTAAAACAAAAATAAGGGATTAGTTGCTAACTTTGGTGATTATGCACCAAACTGCAACCTAGGTGTCCCAGGGCCCCGAGACAGGGGCCACTGTAAGCTGTCAGTCTGTCAAGAGCATCACTTTCACCTTGACTGTAATGTGGCTTTGTGTCCTCCATGTTATCCTGCTTATAAATTATGAACTCTTAACAGTATGGAAATTTGACAAAAGCGCTGTTAATCTCCAGACTATTTCCTAATTTGCATGGCCATTTGTGACTCCTTCAAACGTGTCACTCACTGTCAGCCTGTTAAGGCGTGAGCACTAAAGTTGAAACGAAAAGCAGAGGGTTTTTGGGGAAGAGTTGGAAAATGTTTTTCCTTTCTCTGCGATTGCTTTTTATCTGAGTTGTGAATGGATGCAGAGAATATAAACTGTCAACACAGTTAAATGTAACAAACATGCCTGTTTGCTTGAATGCATGTTATGAACACTGTCTGATCCCTCCTATGAATTAATAATCAGAAAATATACCAGTGGTCTGGCCTCTCTCGGTGGATTGCATTATTAAACCATCTCTGAAAAGCCACGTTTCCCCACAGGGAGTCATGAAGCTGTTCAAGAGGGAGGAAAGAGGAAGGAAGGGTGTTCACATGCAGACGTAGCCATCACACTTTTTACTGTTTTACAGCATCATTGGCGAAATCTTGTACCAATAGTGTATTATCATTTATTTTATTTGACTTATTTTTGTTGTTGTTTCATAAGCATCAATTCAAACCTCTCAGCCTATAAGAGTTGACCACACACAAGACATGATCTATAAGTGAATGGGCTGTATGTGTGTGTACATGTGTCCATGTGTAGAGAGTAAAGGATGTTCATGTCCAGCAGCTGATTTTATTTACTGTACAGGGTTTTCCTCTCCTACTTTTCTAACTTAAAGTATAAAATCTGTCATACAGGGCTAACTAAGGGCTATTTTTATCATCAGTTCATCTGCTGACAATTTGATTAGTTTACCAGAGCCCATTGCAACATTTTCAAATGTCTTACTTTGTCCAACCAACAGTTCAAAACCCCCAAATATTCACTTTACAAAGATGTAAAACAAAGAAAATTCTAATTTCAATTTCGGCCATTTTTAACAACTTTGAAATTGAACATGATTCTTTCTTCATTCTAATAATGTTTCATGCAACATGGATCCATTTTTAAGGTAAATCATCAGCGGAACAGACTCAACATACTTCACATTCCTGCAGCATTATCTTTACTAACATACATTTTGCTCACACTTCTACATTTTCCACAAATGCCAAGTATCATCCATGTGACGCTGACTGTCTGTGTCTACAGGTGAGGATCTATTCTGCCAAATAAGCAAACTTGGTGGGAGTTGCTTGTTGGGCTACACTAAAAAGATATAAAGCCTTGCGATCCACCGCAGTGAATTAATAATCCCTCCCTACTGTTTTGCTTTATTCCACTGCTTTAGGGCAGTGGAAGTAAGGCTGCAGTGTTTCTCCTCCACCCAGTCCTCCCGTTAGCTCTTTGAAGACTCCATTGTTCCCCCACTTTAAGATGTCTCTGATCCTTTCAAGTGATGCCTCCTTGATTACAAAGGATAAATACTTGGCAAGTGTTGTTTTTTCGCTTCCTCCTGAGGCAGGGAGACAGACTTTGGTCATTACCATAATAAGGTAAATCAGACTGTAAAGTGTTGCATTGCTTCAACAGTAGCCCTGAAGAAAATTGCTGACAGAGGCGCAACTCGTTGGCAGATCTTCAGGGGGAGAAAGCTTGTTTGTAAGTGCCTCAGCAACAACACAGTTCCCCCTTTGAAATATAGACTCCACTTGACTCCTGTAAGTAGAGTCGATCCTTGCAGTTTGGTACTTTGATGAAAAAGTGGTTGGTAAGTGGGGTGTGTACACACTTCTGTCGAACCCTACGGAGGATAGTTAAGCAAAAATATGGAGAAGGGAGATGCAGAATTTTGGATCTGCAGTTACAGATCATCCTTAAATATGAGTATAGTACTGCTGTACATGTTTCTGTAGAGTATTGGTTGGAATAGAAGTGGGTAACACCAGACTATCTATAGTTTAAGAACTCTTTAAGCAAAATACTCTGCACTGTAAAGTTTTCCTTTAAATTAAATATATGTTGTTTTAGGACAACACATAAATGGCGTTTTCTGATTGATGTGGAAAAACTTGTGCATGTGGTCAATCTTCAACTTGATGAGTAGACAAACACTCTTATTAGTGTCTGTCGTCTTAAAAACTAAATGTGTTTAATAAATCACATGCCAGGAAGCAAGATTCTTTGTAATAGAGGTTACAGGGGTGTTTGCTTGACAAAACATGATCCAGATAGTTTAGCTGTACAGAAGAAAACAAGGTCACCAATACATACGTGTAGGGCTCCTCTGAGCTATCTAGTCTAAACAACAGATTTTAGTCTCCTTACAGTACATCAAGAAATAAAAACAAGGTGTCACAATCTTTCTGACCAGACAGCGTGGAGCCACTCTCAAAAGTCTGGCAGAGGAGGTGGAGGGGGCCAGGGTCAGTTTGGAGAAAGATCATAGCTTGGGTTTAAATAAGAACTGAGTGTAAAGTTAGTGTAATAAACACGGGGTTAATGTCAGGGAATTATCATGATTTCTTTTCCTGTCCATCCACACTGACCTCCTCCTTACGCACACTTTGTCGCTCTATAATGCCGTTGCTGGACCTCCTCCTCTGCTGTGGTCATTTTTACTTGACTCCACCTCTTGAAAACAGTTTCTACTTAAAAAGAGCTTCCTAATTTATAGATTTATGGCAGGACTTTGTGTGACACTGCATTAATGTTCGGTATAGTGGCAGCTGTTGAATATGTCCATTTGTATTTGCATGCAGTTGAATGTAGGAGACACCCCCTACCCTTAAGGATAAACAGATAGATAGATAGATAGACAGACAGATAGATAGATAGATAGATAGATAGATAGATAGATAGATAGATAGATAGATAGATAACAACTACATTACCTTTAAAGTGACGCAGTTTCAAAAAGTATGTTTCTATGGTAATCACTAATGACTTCACTTAACAAAAAGGCTCTAAACTCACTGACTTGGAGCAAACAGTGCATTATAATAATTAAATAAGTAAAATTGCTGATCCATTACTGGCAACAGCAAAGTTTCAGCTACATGCCAACCTGGTTTTCATTCAAGCCCACCCAGACAAATCCGGATGGTGATACCTCCAGGGGAAACGACAAATTTCAGCCCATACCACGCACTGTTAGACTGTGCCGCTACCCCCTCTTTCAGACTGCACTTTGCAGACCACTCAGGGTTCTGACTCTTAACATCCTGCTGATGGAGGGAAAGTGATCCAGGTCTGACTGCGGGCAGCTTGGCCACTGAGCCGAGGCTGATGACTCACATCTCTTTCTGAGCCTCCCAGCAGCGGTTCAATACCTGTACTTTTCCTCAACATTTCAGGGCTGAAGTCAACCTCCCGTGGTCCTCTGTGGCAGTGTAGAGGAAAGGGTTTGTATTATGTTTGATATGGCTGTAAATGATGATGACAAATTGATGTGATGCTCAAAAGTCTGACAGCAAGAGATCTATGAGAAGGGAAGAAGTTTCAGAGGATGACTACTGCATGATGTCCTGCCAAAGCCTCCACTCTACTACTTCTTTCATAGTATTTTCTCATGTGTGGATGGTTTGTCACATTAGCAGTGCATCTCTTGGATAATTCTAAATGAATAAATACACTGAAAAAATGTAATAACCTATAATCTTTCACTGTGATGCAGGAAAGGCTGTGTGTAGAATACCTAGTGATGACTCCTTTTTCTTTCAGACACAGTTTTTCAGGAGGTCACGGTACAAATTTCTGACCTCTTGTATATTAATACAAGTGTACATTGAAGTCAGACACTGAAAGCCACTTTCTTTCTTTTCTTTTCTTTCATGTTCAGTGTATATTACCTTCACCTTTTAGTATGAATGGATGGATAAATGGCAGATAATTATATATTTCATTCTATGAAATTGACATTTCAAGTACTTATGGAACTTAATGTCTTAATTAATGTAATTAATACCAATCATGCTCTTTCTAACTTCAAGGCTGACAGATATTTTACAACTTAAATGACTGGGAACCATACAAATACAAGTTATGTTACTCATGTAAGCCCACACGACGCTTCCTCAGCATTCATTGAGATGTATTTAGCCTTAAACTCCATTTTGCATTTCTGACCCCACAAATTATTCTTCCGTCTTTTAATACTCTGAATGCTGTAATTTTCCTAAATATTACCTTTTAATTTGCAGTGCGAGACCTCCTCCTGTTATTTAAGTTTTAGAGATTCTACAGCATTGTGCTTCAAAAAACACAGTCTACAAAAAGATTCAAATGATTGGATGTCAAACCTTTATCAAGTGTTTTTTTTAGCATTTCAGGGCAGCACATCAAGCTGTTAACACAATATCTTTACCTTATACACTTGATATACCAAGCACGTCAGCAAAAAAAAGCCCATTTACACACCCAGCCAACACAGACCAGCATTATTATTCACTGTGAGTTACTTTTGAGTTTCGCTCTCTTTTACCTCTGATTTTGGTCTCTACCAACTCCTGAAGGAAATATCTGGCTCTTCGCTAACTATACCTGCCATTTGGTGCTGGGCACACCGTGGGTAGAGTAGGTTTCAGCATTTTTGATGAATACTATTTTCTTCATGCTGCGACAAATAAGGCTGATGAAAGTGGTGAGACTGAACCATATGAGTAAAGCTGCGGACTGTACGACTAAAACAATTAGCTTAAGAATGCTGATACTCTCTATTGAGCTGAGGCGAACTGGAGACGTTATCATTTTTAACAACTAAGAAACAATTTACAGTTTTAAATATAAAATATACACTGTTGCCCATAAAGTTGGAATAATTGTTCAATACCCCCAATTTTGTTAAAGCCTGAATACACAGTTTGCAAAGGTTAATTGTGGTTTAAGTTTCACTGTGATATGTTTGGAAGCGTTTAATCAATGAAGTTGAGAAGATATACACTTTATTTATCAAGAATAAATCACATTGTCACAATCATTTCATGAGAAGAGGTAAAAAACATTTTATTCCAACTTTATGGGCAACAGTGTATTAAATAAATGATATGATATATGTTTTGGATTAGTTGTTTTTTTATATTAATTTAGGCCCTAAAGTATTTTTCAAGGTTCTGTGCATTCTGAAAATGATTCACTGTATGCTCTGGATTTCAAACACAGGTATTGGTTTTGCTCCTAGTGACAATGGACTGAATGATTCTCTAAATTAGTATATGGATTAGCATTAAACTGGAGTTTGTGTAATTATGGTAAAACAGACCTATATTCCCTTAGCCTCCACTTCAGTGCAGTGAGAGAGGGAGAGAGAGAAACTAATCAGATTTATCGCAGGGTAGCTTTATAATTATTTACTCCATTAGCCATTAGTGGTCGACACAAAGTGCACTGGCTCGCAAAATTAGAATCCTTATCTGAATGTTCCAGAACCTTCACTGTATTCTGAAAGAATGTGTAAATGCAGCGGGATGTGCCCTAACCAGGAAGCTCCGCGTGTACAAGGACATTTTGAGGGCACGTCGGTATGTGGCACCGAGATGTTTTCGCTGTGCAGAGGGAGATTCCAGAGAAACTGTGATGAAGACATGAAAGCTCTCATTTGCATTGAAACCATCAAACTTGCATGCCCCGTGACTGAATGTGTAAGATCTGGATAAGTTGCTTCAATCTTTTACTTTTGCCTGTAGTTTGAAGATCATCAGGTTCGTTCAACGTTAAAGAAAAGAAACAGCATTTTTCAATGCCAAGATGATAATAGTTCATTCCACATAGTAAGTATATTAATGTCTAATGTTCTTAGTGCAGATTTATGTTCCTCTAAACGTAAATGTTGTGGAAAAAGTTTGTTCTCACTTTAATGGCACCTTCCTTGGTGAAAGGCCGTATGCTGTTAGCGCTAAATGATACTGTAACTGATGCTGTCATATATCACATGTTGAAATATTTCACTCACTTCAAACTGCAGCAGGCAAGGACAGTTTGTTCAGGTTGATTTACGATAATAGACGGAGAAATGGCTTAGTTTATTTACAGTGGGCCATTTTGTGTGGGATGACGCAGGGTACGGTGATGCGCTTTAATGGCATAAAATGACTCAAGGACTGAGTTGACTGTTATATTTAACTGCAACTTCATAAACAATTTCATTTCTCAGCACTGTCACTGTCCTCTTACATATTTCTGCACTTGGGATGAAAGTTAGGAGTACAAAAATATCAGGCGTCGAGCCTAAAACAAGTGCTAATCCCCAACCTCCCACTGACTTCCATTGGGCTTCCACTGACCCCCTCTGGGACCTGTGTGGGATTTTGACCTTTCCACTTCGCTGGGAGGATAATTGAAGCAGAGACTATGGCAGCTCTACAGAGCAAAGCCTTCAGTTTGATCTACAGTGTGTGCAGAGTACTGTACCCTACATGACACCTTGTATGGTTTTTAGCCGCTACATGCAGGGTGAAAAATATAATGGGCGAACCCCACGTGCTTACTCTGTAGGAGGCTCTTGTAGTGTAGAGGACTAACAAGAATTCTGAAATGATTGTTGAGAGAAAAATCTACTAACAAGTGTTGGAATACGAATGTATGGAAGAGAAAAAAGGGTCCTCTTGTCTTCCTGTAGGTATAGAAGAAGACAAATACAGACAAGACAAATACACATCACTGGGGACGGCAGACATAGAAGGATCTTCAGCTCTGAGTGAGATACCGACACCCTGATAGAACTTACACGCTGGCTATATCTCTTCCTTTCTCTCTGTCAGCCCAGGGAAACTTCAAGTACCTCTTTGGCTCAAACTCTCAAGTGCAGTTGTAGTGGGATAGTGCAATCTTCTGCAATTTCTGGATCATATTGCAGTTTACAGACAGTCTCTGTTGTGGCTGCCTTTACACTTAGAATAACTGAGCAGATGGGATTTCGAAAGTTCACTTCAAAGGTTGAAATGTTTGATGGTTGTTATAATGAGAGGATTTGTGGTTACACAGGGATTCATATGACACTATTAAGAGCTTTAACTTTCAGATGTGATGGATCTATCCTTTTTTAATACATTAAAGGTTTAGTGGATGGAAAATTGATTTCACAAAAATCTACCAACACTAACCACGGGGTCAGTGATGATGTCGGTCCAGGAGGTATTAAAGATAACAAATTTGTATAAAAATAGCATGTGCTGGGGCATTCAGAAAATATCAAATGCCTGATGCTTGATGCTGATGCTGATGCTGATGGTTGCCTCAACCAGGCACCAAAGGATGGGTACTATTTTTGAAGCAACGCACTGAAATCCAGCATGGAAATGACAGACTCCACCACTACCAATGGAATTATTAGATACAGTCGAGAGGTAATTATAGAATGTAAATATTGGTGCATTGAATGACTATTGCTTCTTTAAATTCAGGAAAATCTTAAGGATTGAGGGCTCTGTGTAAAGATTATGGTGTGAAGTGCATGGCACAAGTACATTTAAGGTGTGTCGAACTCCACTTTTGCGCATAATCTGGGTTTAAGCAAGACACAAAGTGCAAAGGGATTAATCAATCATAGCCGTGTTTTCGGCATAACATGGATTAAATCAATGTGAGTTTCATCTCCCATTCCCTTTCAAAGCCAGTCCGGCGCACCTGGTGCATTGCTATTTAAATGGCACATTTGGCAAGTCGAAACTACACTTCACAAGGACCGCCGCATGTTTCTGTGTGTGTAGCAAGCAACCATTCGCCTCTCCAAGCAGAGCGAGTGCACTATGTAGTCAAATTTTAATAATGAATCTAAATAATGCTCTCTTTACATAGCATGAAAGCAATGTGCATCGACTTTAGAACAGTTTTTATTGGTCAATGGCGCAACCACTCTCTGCTGCCTCAAGATAACAATCCTACAGCAATGCACCTGACCACACCTTGTTTTAAGACCAACATGGCCGTGGGCACACAGATAGACGCAGGTAGATTTGCTGCTTATACAACCTGGACGCTGAGTGTGAACATGAAAGCTGCATTGGTTGGAAACTAGCAATGACATTTGAACCACGTTGTGCACTGCTCTCCGCCCGTGTAAGATCGGGCCCTATAACTTTAAGTGAATTTGTAAATGTTAGCGTGTTGAATACTTGCAAAGAAAATGTATTCCTTCCAGCTGAAAGTCTCCTGTTCAAAAATATCCCTAATGCTGCTGGATTGAACCACCACATTACATGGAGAGCATGAAGGAGAGAGAGACTAAACACACAGCAATTGCCTGTCAAGGTGATGTCTGTGATTGAATTGCCTAGAAAGCGTAAAATTGACACTGAGACACACCAACGCTATCAAACAAGCAAGCACCTGTCAGTAAAACCTCTGCAGCTCAGGGTTAGTTACATAGGCATGAGTTTTACAGGAAATGGTGTTTGACAATGATTCATATCCTTACGTTATAATGGTTCCATGTCTTAACCACTTCACTGGCCACTCTTGAATCACCTTTGAGTGGCGTGATGGATTTTGTTCTTTTCATTGCTCAGGTGCTCTTTCTTAAAAAGAAATGAGACAGTTTACTACGTTCTTCCTCAGGTTCTATTTCAGAAAGCTCTTTTGAAATAGCCTCCGTGGATGCTTACTGTGTATCTCTGCCAGCCACTCGAGGCAGAAAAGAGAGGCACTCAGAGGGCAGCTCATGTGAAGAAGGGACTGTGTTGACCTTAACACGCGGCGCAGACAAAGGAGCGTAAACACTGGGGCTAAATGAATGCGGCGTCAGATAGGCATTAAATGGGAACACGGTAAGCCCTTCTCCATCTCAGTATCCCCCTGAGCCGTGCTGCATTCAGTGTGTGTTCCTCAGTTACTGCTTCTTACCTGCAAATGCCCTCACTTCTGCTTGCATGACATGCTGCAGACACGTATGCATACAGTCCATCCAACTATCTCTGTGTCACATTAGCAAACATGACAATGACCTTCCCTTTCTTTTTTCTTCTCTTTTCTACCTTTAACCAGCAGGGACATACTCAAACTGTTAGGGTGATTCCTGCTGTACTGTACCCACAACTTGCCCAGAGGCTAGATGTAAAAAAAAAAAAAAAAAATGCATTTGTTGGCTTATGTATAGGTAATTTTCTGGAGCAATAGGACTGATATGGTGAACTAGAAATGAAATCGGAGAGATAGAATCGAATATGCAGCCATATTCTTTTCCCTTCTCGGTGCATGCATGACTCTTGCAGTCATCCTATCTATAATACAGTATGTGTATACACTTTACATAGTTTCTTTTCTGTGCCCAGTTTTATGCTTCTATGCTCGGTTTTATATGCAAATAGTTGATTAACATGCCTGCATCTGTTCAACTGTTGGAGTCAGGTTTTATACACATTATTGTAAACGTTGTTGGCTTTACTCAGAGAGGACGCAGTGTCTGTTCCTGCAACCTTTAACCTCCAAAGCTCTCTGTATTCTTGTGGTTAGATCTCATGGGAGACCACTTAACCTGCGTCGTGTCCTCTGGGGCCGTATGACATTGCAGAGACTGTGGCAACACCCACCCAGACTCAAGCTGCAGTAACAAGTCCTTTCCATGAACCTTTTCTTTTCCCAAAGTCCTGCATAGCCTTGAAGCCTTGAAACTTCCACTATAGATATAAAAAAAATCTCTTTCCCAAACTCTTGAAGATGATTGGATAGAATGAGCAAAAGCAAAAGATTCATGTAGTGTATATTTTTTTTTTATAATGAAGCTGGAAAAAGAGGGCACTCTTTCATGACATTTTCTTTATCAAATTTGCAGACCTCTGTAGTTTACACACTTGGTGGAGTCAGTAAATGTTTACTTTTCAGCTAACTTTAGCAATTGCCTGTGATGACATGATGACAGACTAAGATGTGGTTTACACCCTTACAGCAGTTGCCTCAAAACCCCTTTTTAACTGGCTTTGCATCATCCCCTTCAAAGATCGTGGCACTTTCTTTTATTTTTTTTTATTTCTTCTGCTGACTTCTGTTGGAAACCTTCTCTTCAGAGATGCTGTCTCTGCATCATGTTACGCTCTCAGAGGTACATTTTTCATTCAGAATGCATCATTACTCTGAACTCCATCTTCAAAGTTGCTCCCCCCTCTCCTGTCTTAACAGATTTCTGTAGAGATCTGTATTATCCAGAAAGCAAAATGCAACCATTCCAAAGGTAGCTATTGTTGGATGTGCCGCCTCCCGCGGAGTGCTTGTCGACGAGTGAATTATCCTGCGGTTGCACGACTCTCCCTCACACTTCATGTGCCCATTGTACATCCACACCTTTCACACCCCTGAGGCTCCATCAGTTTGAATATTCACAGTTTCACTGCAGCAGAAGAACAATTGGCTGCCTTCTTTAGGTACATATGCTGTTTCATCACGTTTAGGTTTGTAACAAATTGGTCAGTCATCATGTCTGAAGGCGGACAGTCCAATACAGCCTTATTAATTCCTGCCAAAAAACAAATTAGTGGTGATGCATAGCATGACTGTCTGAGAAATAACCGATTGTTTCCATTTTATAATAAAGTGGTTTCAAAAGGGGCAATCATTGTAAAACAATTTCATTCTGTCTGTAATTTGTCAAAATTGCTCCACATGTTTTGTACACACCTCAATTGACTGCTAATGTTGGACATTTTGTTTGACATGACGCAAATTATGAATGATATTATAAATGGCGGTTTATAGGGGCAAATATGAAAAGAGTTAGTGCTACCCAAATCTACTGTAGGCAAATCACATATACCATATGTCAGGAGTGCTTTCACACATGGGAAATCAGGTTTGGCTGAACAGTTTTTGATCAAATATTTAATTATTAGTATTATACTCAAAGATAATGACTACACCAATATGCCACTGTATGTTTATTCTTATTATAAATAAAAATGAAAAGAATAAGAATTCCCTTCAGCCTTTGCTCAATCAAATACCTGGCATTCAATACTTTCATTTCATATCTCCCTGAAGCCCACACATCCACATAATACCTTTATCTCACACAGCACAGTCTCATTATTTATACAGTACCTGTCTGGGAAAGAATATTGAAGATCGGAGTA
Organism: Pempheris klunzingeri; assembly: GCF_042242105.1. NCBI lineage: Eukaryota > Metazoa > Chordata > Actinopteri > Acropomatiformes > Pempheridae > Pempheris > Pempheris klunzingeri. Next base: position 15,729,582 of record NC_092028.1, read on the forward strand.
AATAAGCCACGCAGTGTGTGTCTAGAGGCAGGCAGCACGTAAGCATTTACTTTAAAAAGCCTCTGTGGAGGACAGCTGCCAGGAAGTGAAAGTGAATCAGTAATGGCCTTCTAACCGAAAGCCATCCCTGATACCTGCCGTTTACACTGTGGGGGACAGATGCTCCTTGTAGCCTCTCTCTCTTTCTCACTGTTTCCTCTCTCAGCCCGCACAGATGTGTTTTGTCTTCCCGCCGTGGAGCAATCTGGCCTAAATTGTCCTTTAACATCGAGGACCTCGTGGCAAGACTGGAAATATTCAATCCAGCGCTTGTCAGGTTAACCTTTAACATTTACATGAACAAAAATCAATTCAGAATCCCATTCACAATTCCATCACATTTGAAGGGGCATTTTGAAGTGCAAACATCCTCCATCAACTGAGGTTTCAACACAGCCTTTGAAACTTTAATGGAAAAAAACTGATCAGCATCCACAGTCGTGTCTTCAACATTTTTAGTTTTCACCCGGTTATTTCCATCTCAGTATACCTTTTTATCATGTCACCTCTGTGCAATCCTGACTTAGAAATGCATTTCTTTTACTTCTTGTGCACAGAGCATCTGCCCTATAGCCATATGCTGTGTTTGACTCATCTCAAAGAAAAAAAGAGAGTGAGCAGACCTGAGTTTCGGCACAGCAGGACAAGCAGCATATGTTATGTATCTAGATACTGTTGAACTTCTGTTATCAAGATCCATATCTACAGACAAATAAAATCAAACACTTCTGTATAATATTGACATTTCTTGGCTTTAATTACTTATTGGGTTTTTAGTTTTACGGTGATCAGAAAACACGAGTAACACAATCCGGAAAACTCAGTTACTTCTGGTTTTAATACCCAAATAATATCTCGATTGTATATACTGTACATTGTGTTCCTCCTATAAAGTATGAAGACCCACAGAATCCACTTAATACAAGAACCAGGACAGGCCTGTCACTGTTCCCTGCTGCTGAAGACACCCTGGGGTTTTATGCATAAAGAAGCTCTTCATTGTGTGTCATCTCAATCGTTGGAAGGCTTTGATTTCAATTGTTCCTCATTAGTGCTCCTATTCGGCAGAAAATTGTGTTGGCTATGAAATATTCAGCAGTGCCAATGCGAGCTGAAAATGCCTCTTCTGGATCAACAGTGAGCAGTTTTTCCTTCGGATCCAAACAAGTTTTGGGGCATATTTCACTGTTTACTTTGCAGCATTCAAAGTCTGCGTGTTGTTTTGTTTTGAGTGATCTCATAAACCAAGCTGCTCTCTGAGGGTGTGAATGCAAACTTCAATTTGTAATGCTGTCAGTACAACAAGAAAGCCGAGATCCCGTGGTACTGTCAAATCTGATTGAGGCAAAGATTTATAGTAAAATGACAAATGTCTTTTACATCTGAGGAAATAAAGACGCACTTTGTTTTCTTTAAAAGCAGCTCAGTGGAATTCAAACGATGTCTTCGCTGGTTTATTCTTACAGTATAAAACCTCAGAAAGGAAAGATCCACCATACAACCAATTCATGCCAAATCTGATATTGCCACTGAGAAAAGGGAGATAAGTGTATTACAGTGTATTTTATTATTGAAATAGGCCAATACATGCCTTGTAAAAGGCTGAGAGAATTCATCCAAATTACATTTCCTTGATTTGCATTCCAAAGGCGGCTCTGTGTAAGCACAATAATCTTGTATTGGCTAATATTAATGTTTTATTGGCTTCCGAAGCTTTGTTCTGACTATGAATGGACATTATCATGTCATATGAAAAGAATCACTGCTAAGCCCAGAATGAAGTTAGTGCCATTGGTATTCAGCTTGTTAAGCTCATATTCTCTTTTAAATCAGTCTTTAGATTCCCAGTTTCCTTATTCTGGAAAGTCATTTTCATATTAATGGAGAGAAGCTGCACCAAATAGCAGGAGACTGTGTATGCGGTATGTATCTGGGGGGAAACTGGCATACATGCAAATGGACTTTTAGAAAGAATCAGGTTATATAATGGAGTTACCATATTCCAGTCCAGATGCTTGTAATAATTAAAGGTAGCATATGCACACGCAGTCTTGATAAGGAATAAGGCAGGAGTGGGGCTGCAGGACTTACAGGACATACACTTATAGGAATGAAAGAAGTACAGTGTAACCTGGCCGCCAGCCACTTTAACACAACCTTTGGAGGTTAATGCATGAAATGCACAATGCTCCCACTTATTTCCATATTTTTGTGGCAGACGAGTTACGTAAACTGCGCAGAGAACGAGATGTGATGATGCAGCGTGTACTCAGCTCAACCTTTTATTTTCTTTAGAGTTTTTTCAAAGAGTATTCAGTAGTTTTGAGACTGATGTGATGTTGAAAGCATCCTCTTCAAAAAAAAAGCTTTACAGTGTCTTTTGTATGGACTGTCTGTGAGATAAATGCTTTCTGGGCCACGGGAGAGCAAACCTCAGCTACAGCTGTAAACTGACAGCAACTCTGAGGGCCTGCGTGTTGCTTGAAGGTTATACATACAGCCACTTTTTCATTTAAACTCTTTTAGTACTTCTCACTGGGAAACTTTCAAATGCACATACATCAGGGCTCTAAAACCATCTCAAAACCGTGGCAAAATAAGACATCTAATTAATGAGTAGCTTCTAAATAACTCTGAATTCAAGGTAGTAGGTAGTAATGGTAACAGTAGTAGTAGTTTAAGTAGTAGTGGTAGTAGATAATGTAAAGTTTACCTGAGAACAGACTGCTACAGCAGATACTACTACTTGAGGGTGCTGTGGCTCAGGTGGTAGAACATGGTCCTCCACTGTCCTTGAGCAACTCAAACTGCTCAAAAAATGAGCGTGCAAACATATGTGGCCTTATAGAAATGGCATTTCCTGTATATAGTACTAATGTCTTCTAAGGGATATGTTGTCAAGGTATCGCTGTCTGTAATATCTTCACCAGCAACATTTTGTCAGTAAAGGATGTCCTACAGATTTCAGAGGGACACGGGGGCTCACATTCAGATGCTTGTGGTAAATTTTAGGAAACAGTATCACTTTGGTGAAGGCTGGGGAAAAGAAAAAAAAGGCTATAATCTTTTCCCAACTTCAACAAGTGCTTTGAATGCCTAAACATAACCAGGATCCTGCTCCAGTTGGCCATAATAGCTACTCCAGATGTTTTGTATTTACATGCATTTACAGTTGTTTTAAATGATTCGCATAAAAATGATGTTCATTTGGAAAGCTGTAGGAGCTTGCCCTAGTTTTGGAGTTACAGCAGGTTGAAATATACCAGGATTTTCTTTTAAAATATTTCTTATATTTATAATGTTGATAAAGAAATGTGACCTGGGCAGCATTTAATTTTTCCTCAAAGTGTATCTGCTGTTGAAAATTAGTATTACTTAAAATGTTAAGCTTTGTGTAGCTCATTATACTGATGCACCTTTTTACGTGTGGTACATTTTTGATGTTACAGAATCAGAATCAGTCATTACACCTTTATTAGCCTACATAACGTATATTTAATCATTTGCATGTGTCTGTGAGTTATTCAGGAATTACAGGCTTTATTAGCCCCTCTAGTCCCTTATTTGTTCCTCACTTGTTTTTTTTTTCTGTAACTCAGGATTTTGTGCGCCTTATTGAGCAATGAAACGTTCAAATATGCACCGTATTTATATATGAGGGTCTAACATGTACTCGGCCACAGGCGAGTGCTTCTCCTTTAGGCTTGTAAACATAAAACACACACACACACACAAAGAGGCACTTTTCCAGTCCAATTCCCACGACGGCAACAGAGAGTGCACTGGCTCTGTCTCATCACTGATCACATCCTACATTTAAATGCAGCCGAATACAAAAGCTCCACTGCTCACCGTTCTTTCCTCAGCACCTCCCAGCAATTAGGAGTACAAGCCTGAGGGAAAGCATGACAGACATGAGACCCTGCGCAGCTAATAGGGTACTGCTGACCACCAGCTCTCTTCACAGCATATAAAGCAAACCGCACTTTGAATCTCGTCTCGGCATCTGTCCTCTTTCTCTCGCTCACACAGACTGAAGCTGATAATGTCAGTGACTGAATGCTCAAATTATCTTGTTTTGCACAGATTACATTCAAGGTTAACAATGTCTGACTGTTCATGAGGAAGTAATCATATGGGTGAGAAGTGAGAACAAGTCAATCAGAATGTGCAAAAGCTGTAAAAAAAAATGGTGACAGGAACTTAATGAAGTGGGTCAAGATCATCTTTATGTTTTTCTCTTCAAAGTGCAATTATTTAAATATGTTTTTGACCTGAGCACGTCAAGGTTAATGCAAAACATGTGACATTGACTCTTTCAACAAAAACACTAAAAAATGTAACTGTTGGTAACACAATTAATGCTAAAACCGCTCAAAATAACACATTCATCTCCCTGAGGCATGAATAATTTACAGTACACGCAACACTTGAGAATCTGTCAGAGTTTTAGGGTCCAAAGCACAGCTGGATCCAAACCTCCACGGGCTCTGGGGTGTTTAATCTTAAATGGCCACCAAACAACCACCAGCTCACCCCACACTGTCTTCTACCATGACTACACTAACCAATACACAAACACACATGCACACACAAACATTTGAGAGCATGTACTCTAATATGCTGCAGCTTATAAAGTTACCAAGTCAAGAATGGTTGACAATCGTAATAATAAGCATGGTTGACCAGCATACTTGCCAAAGTCCAGACATCAAACCTAACCAGGGTGTCTGTGATTCTTCTCTCAGAAAATTGTTGATTTCAGAAAGTTTTGCTGTGTTCGAGTGAATTTATGGATTAATTTTGGTGCCGAAATGTGGAGTCGGGAGGACAGGGAGCAAAGAGGGACTGAAAAATGGGACTCTCAGGAGAATCTGAAGGGTTGGGCTAGCTCCATCTACAAATTGTATGAAAAGTAAATGAAGGAGAAAAACACATTGTTCAAAGAAAGTCCATCTTGCAGAATCATTTTGCCCAGAAAACTTACAACCTAGATTTTATGAAACTAGGGAAAGAGTTCTTAGCTGAACTATTTTGTTTGGGTTTGTCATGTTTTTTTCATTTTGATCATGTCCAAGGTGCTTTCACATATATTTCCTGATGAAGACTGCAAAGGCCATCTTCATCTTCACCTCAGCAGCTAAGTGAAGCTATTAACCAATGAGCTAAGATAAATGCCAGCATAACAAATCCATCAGATAATGGCCTGGTCTGTCTGTTGGACTTTAACTAGTAAATGATGAGCTGCAACAAAGCTCTTAGTTTAACGGCTGCTAGTTTAGTAAGTAGAGTTAAGCTGTCAGAACTGTATATCAAATCCACACAAGTTATCGTGTTTGTCCTTAAAGTGTGAGAGTTGTACATGGAGAGACTATCAACACACTGACATTGGACAATCAATATTTTACATTAAGATACAAACGTAAAATCAATGGAGTTTAAGTGTTGAGTTAAATGTAACACATTATATGGACAGAAAATCATATGATCTATGAAATAGGATGAAATACCTCCTCTGAACTCTCGAGTTGATGTGCAGATCTGAACTGTGTGCGTGCCTGTAGCAAACAGACAGACAGCTGTCCGTCAGTGCGGCAAGTGTGTGAAAGGTGTTAGTAGCGTGAGTCCCACGGTCAGAGCCATCAGCATCACCGTGGACTCGTAGTCTTGTTCTTTTCTCTGACATGCTGGGTTTCCTGCTATTAAAGAGGTTTTCGTGTCCTGATAAAATTAGAAACACTTGTTGGCAGCTGAGGATCAGACACACTTGGGTTTCCTTGCAGTAATTATCAGTTGCTGTATATTACTGCAACAGCCTGAGCCTTTTGAGCAGTGCCTACTGCATGTCAGTAATGACAGCCAACAGAATACAATGCAGAAGAGAGGCAGTGGGTTATTTATATAAGTCCCTAAGTGGTGTACTTGCGAGTTGATCTGGTGGAAACTGACTCGTTCTGACAGCCTCTTAATATGGCAACACTCAGACATGAGGGAATGGACTGACCATGTAACAACAGGACCGTGCTGCTAGCAAGAACTCCAACTCCCTTTTATCCTTGTCCATCTTTCACTCTCACAGCTGTCACTTCTCCTGGGCTCTCTTTTAATTTCTAACATTCTGTTTTTTTTGTTGTTTGACTTCTCTATCTGCTTTTTTTGATTGGGTTTGTTTTACAAGACCAGAAAAGTGTAGGTGCCAGAGGTTTTGTGCAATAACGACCACAAGGACAAAGTGCAACCCATTTTATATCATGATCAAGATATAAAAAAGGGAAAAGAAAGATTATTAGCAACTGTCCTCACAGTTTCTCTGGCCCAGTATAATGTAATAAAATGTCAAACTAGCACATCAGTCCCAAAACTATATGTCCCCAGAGAAAGTGCCTCACCTTGTCTTTCGATGCTACACCACTTATGATTGACATGTCAACACCACTTGCTGTCCCCACAGACAGTGAATGACACATTGAGTGCAGAGAGACATCCATAAATAAAACCTGGCCATCGTCGCAGTAAACTTTATGTGTGCACATCGCAGCGGCTTCTTTTGACACAGGGACTTTCACATTTGCTATGCAGATTCATCACATCTGCTCCCTCAGATCTGTTATCAACTTACTGGGCTCCTGCTTGTGTACAAGAATGATGCCTGGGCCATCTATACCTGTGTGAAGATTTGATTAAGCCGAGGCCGGTGAGACAGATGTGGCAGCCAAAAATAATGCAAACATTTAAAATCAAAATATTCAAGGTAACAACATCCTTTAATACGGTTTACACTGCATAAGTATGACCTTATTTTGTCTTTCGTGGTGTCATATCTACATTCAGCGTTTATTATTCACAGGCATTTTCACAGGCCTCATCCTCAGGCGTGGTATTACTATCTGAGCCCCTCTGCTGCTCTCCATACAGTACTTTAGTGTGCATGTGGCAGGCCATGCGTGGAGCACCCCATTTCTTTTCTTTCTCAGGAGCCTCCAGATGAGCTGTCGCCTCCAATACTATCAGAAATAGATGGCAAAATGGATGGGATCGGTTCGCTGAGTAAAGGCCCACTCAAATTCAATTTCAAAGTACAGAGGGACCCTAATTTGTATGTCACCATGTCAGTCTGAGGGAATGAGTTGTGACATCGTCATCTGCAAAATATGTTGCAGTGGTGCATGCATACAACCCTTATTTCATACACAATGTCGACACAACCTGTTAGTGTAATTATTGTCCCTCACATAGGCGCCTGAGCAGATGGAGCAGCTGCCCCCCCCACACACTATCAGACTTTGGATAGCAAATGTGTGTTTTTGCACAGCCACTTTCTGATCAGCTTTGCTATTTTTAAACATTTGGGCTAGTTTGGATCAAAATGAGTTCTATCTGGTCATATGATGTTTAGGATGTGAATTAAAATGTTTATTTCCTATCCTTACTGAAGCCGTTTTCTCATATGAACTCCAGAATATGATCCTTTCACACCTGTAGCACACAACCACACAGTATATGCGCACAGCAGGAGACTGTCTGTCAGGCTGCCATCACCTACTGAAATACAAAAAAGTTTGGTTTAGGAGGCAAAGCTGCAGGAGGTAGGACATGGTGCAAAAGTGCACTGCAGTTGTAATTCCTTGTTTTTAAGCGTTTACCAGAAACATAATCGCTTTTATTTTACGAGAAATCACAGGAAGTTCTCTCCCCCATTAGTGCTGCCTTCACAGTGGAGCGTCCAGGTCCAGTCAGAACTACACCACTGTACATAAGATACGATAACTAACTACATTACTGCGTCCTGGATATCTGTGTGGCTGTCTGATTACAATCATTGAGTATGGAAAAAGCTCTCTGCAAGAAAGACTTCAGGCAATCAGGTGATGTGGGTTAAAGTCTGACAAAGTCATTAAATGGTAAGAAATGCAGCAGTTGAATGGGTCGTGTGCAGAACTTTTATGAAATGCCTGTGTCATCTTCACTCTGAGACAACATTTAATCGGTCGCTCACTGCTGAAACAGAACATGATGAAAAACCATTTCTTATGCTGCGATATAAACTGAGCTTTTCCTGAAAGAGCAGGCTTATTGGTCATGATTGAAGGCTCTATATTGCAGGAAATGGCATTTTCAGGGGTTAATTAGATGAACATTTTCCTGCTATACCTCCCCTTGCCCATCACTAATTATCCATCCACACTTTTAACTATAACTACACGCCCATGGTCCCTCAGGATGTTCAGTACATTTACAGATGTGTTATTTTATGGCCTCTGACTTTTCTTTGAGAAGGAAGATTTACAGTTGAATCAAAGTCCTCAGAAAACACCATTAACATACAATTGGAACAAATCAGCAGCTGACTGTTTTCAATGAGTCTTATGTAACATCTGAATGGAAATGAATTGCCACTGTTTGGAGGAGGAAAATGACCCAGTAAAAATTGAAGTACATGTTAAGTGTTTGTGAAGGAGGGGGGGCAGAAAAGGGAAGGAGCGGAGACCACTTCCAACCTACGGCACACAGTCATCGCACTCAGAGAATTACTTGACCTTATCTGAGCATGCTGAAGCAGAAAATGATGTGGGAGATCCTTAAGCACTGCTCATTAAGAGTGATTAATATTTTTCATCAACACAAGGTCGTGAGGGGTAATAAACAGCCTCCTGAATGGCGTTGCTGTCATACCTGCATGTCTGTATCCCCTGTAGCTCAGTCCACCATGTTACATCAGAAAACAACTGCTTTTGCCTGTGAATGAAATATTTCATTAAAGTAACATTTTTCCTGCATTCTGAGTGCTGTGATAGTCAACTTTAGTCAGCACCAGTGACCTTGTTATAAGTGGCTGGCAGGCTAATAGTTGCAGCAGAAATGGAGAGGATCCCTGTTCACTCAGTGAACAGACAAAGGTTCAAAGGTCATGATGGCGCGCATCGAATCAATTACACTTACAGCTGATTATGTCCACAGGCGGTTTACTGGTGACCCATGAAATGATATTTAGCATTTTCTCTGCCTAATGAGCTAAGCTAATGTGTTTGACCACTGTGCTCGATGAGGTGGTGGAGATTTATCATTTAACTTTGTTGATCAGGGTTCTCCGTGTGTTGGCCTCGTATTTCAGATGAACAGATGATTTTTTCATACGGTTATGTTGCTGCCATCTTAACCTGCATGAAGCCACAAATCCTTGTTCATCTCCCATTTGAGGAAACATTTTGATGCCCTAAAAGTTCTCGTGTTGTTTAAATGTAAAGTTAACCTGATTTGCATTTCAGGATAAAGGCTCAGATTGCCTCTACATTGATATTTGAAAACAAACAGTTGGACAAACAAATGTGAGTCTCAGAGGTGCTGCACTCTCATCCTCTGCAAACATCACAAAGGGGCTCTTGTCAAGGGAAATTAGCCAGATGCAGAAATTGGACTGAATACGAAATGTAGTCTTTTATCCAAATGTCAATGGTTCCTGTTCTGTGGAGGGAAGTAGTTATCCTTAAGTAGGTGGTGCTTATTGTGTGCTGATCAATACTTGGCAACCCAGCAGCCCATTAAGTGGTGAAAAAAATTGGACAATGATGAACTAAAACCTATATGCAGTTTAAGATACTCCTGTATAAAGTGCTTTTTCAAACTTTTTTTCTATATAGAAAACAGTCAGAGTCACTTTTTCACATGTAGTTATTTTGAGGCCAAATATTAAATCTTTTAAATTCATTTTTTTACCTCATCAATCTACACTCACTATACAATAATGACAAAGATGGGTTTTTTGTTGTTTCTTTTACCAATTTATTAAAAGAAACAACTGAAATGTCACCTTGTATCACTTTGAAGTAAGTTTTCAGACCCTTTGCTGTGACAGTTAATTTCTATTGGTCATCTTTGAGATCTTCCTACACCTTGTTTGGACACCAACAATTTATTGAACATGATTTGGAAAGGCACACACCTGTCTATATATAATAAGGTCTCACAGCTGACAATGCACATCGGAGCAAAAACCAAGCCATTACTTTTCAGAAAAGCTTGGAGACAGGATTGTGTCGAGGCACAGATTTGTGGAAGGCTACAAGAAAAAAAATCTGCTGCGTTGAAGGTTCCCAGAGCACAGTAGTTTCCATAATTCTTAAATTAAGGAACTCTGGCACAACCTGGACTCCTCAGGGGCCGGTCGCCCAGCCAAAATGAGCAATCGGGGGACAAGCACCTTGGTAAGAGGTGACCAAGAACCAGGACAATGACCCCAAGCACACAGCCAAGACAGAGCAGGAGTGGCTTACAGACAACTTTTTGAATGTCCATGAGTGGCCCAGCCAGGGCACGAACTTGAACTCAATCAAACATCTCCGGAGAGACCTGACAATGGCTGTCCACCGATGGCCCCCATCCAACCTGACAGAGCTTGAGGGGATCTGCAGAGAAGAATGGCAGAAAATCCCCAAATCCAGGTGTGTAAAGCTTGTCACACCAAACCCAGGAAGGCTGTAATCTCGGCCAAAGTTGCTTCAACTAAGTACTAAGTTAAGGGTCTGAATGCTTATGTCAATGCAACATTTCGGTTTTCTTTTTAATACATTTGCAAAAAGTCTTTGTGATGTGTTGGGTGAGGACTGGGAAAATTCATTTAACTGATGAATTTAAGCACGGCTTCAGTGTAACAAAACATAAAAAGTGAACGGGTCTGAATACTTTATACCTTTCAAACAGTTTTTTCCAGATTTTAAGTTTTTCCTCTTTGGATTTTAGGGCAGTTAACGTAAGAGCTGGGACTATGTGCACACATCTAGAAATGATTTAACAAAAACAAATCTCTCCATTACTTTTGAATCTCCACTATCGTTGGAGGATGGGGCCACACTCAGTAATCTTTCACTTAAACAATGGAGCAGTAAGTGTGCCACTGAAACTCTTGAAGGGTATAGTGCAGTACATTTCATCCAGTGGTCATTAGACTTGCAAACAATGTGCTTGTTTATCATAATAGCCAAGGATGCCCAGGTCAGACAAGCTTGTTTATTTCTCCTTGTCTTTGGCTGAGTGTCCTCACTTGATAAATATCCCATTAACTCTTCTGTTCCACTTAGCAGTCCGTCCATGTGGGACTCCTGTTTGGCCACACACACACACACACACACACACACACACACACACACACAGTTTAACACAATCATGCACGTGTCAACCCATGAACATACGGGGCAGTCGCACACACAAATATCATAACCCATCTTTGTCCATCTCTGAACCACAGACACACACACACACACACACACACTAGATATACTGTATAATTTGGAGTTCCACTGGGCCTGCTTCGGCACCTAGTTTGCAGGATTATGTAGCACCTCCCTGCAGGCAGATTTGTTCACATGTTGCCAAATCCGTCACTCCCCTTCACTATCCCACATAACCAACCCCCACCAATGCCCTTTTGTTTGCTAAATAAGTATAGAGAATATAAAAAAAGCTCACAGTGTGCATTCCACCCAGCGTCTCAGCGGCCATTTATCTTTCATGCTGCCTACAGTTTAGGAATAAGAGGAGAAATTAATTTAGTCTCCCTGTCACAAGAGCGCATCAAATTCGGCAGCAGCAGGCATGCTCAGCTCATTTATTGCATCTGTCTTGGCTCCATTGTGTTTCAAGAGGATCGGGTGATCCCTGTAAGGAAAAAAGAGGATTAGAAACTTTTATTTAGTTCTACACAGAATGGAGGTCGTAAAAAAGCCAATATAATGCTTCATAAAGAATGATAGCGGGGGTAAAAGCAACACATGTCACAGCTGGCTAATTACACTGTATATGGTAACTTGGTCGTGGATTTACTTGTTGAAATAAATGTCAGTCTTTGTTTAAACTTTATGGGCAGTGGGTCTGACTCGGGTGTCGGTCTCACATCTGGGTGATTGTGGTCAGAATGAATGATTGCCTCCTGCTCCCAAACAGTAAACTTTGTGGACTAACGGATGCAAACAAGCCTGAAAGGGGCTTTTTCCATCAGGCGTGTGTGCATAGAAACACGGCACTACGTTTATGCACAATAACAAAAGCACACTGGGATGTATACTAAATGTTTGCAGCCGTGCCAATGCTTCTCTGTGTGCTTGTGTGTGAAAGCAACAGCTGCTCATCTATCAACCTGTGAGCACCAGTGATTACACAGAAACAAGACTACCACTGGGCAGGAGAATTAAAGCATCTGGCTCTTATTGTTAAGAAGTGGCACTGGAACGGTGCAGAAACAGAGAAGGCGCAACTGTCAAATGTGTATTATGAAGATGCCTATATTTTATTCCATGGGGAGGTAGGCACAGCGCGTGATATAAAACAATATCCCATAAGAATGATTTTTAAAATATGCAATAATAAAATAGGTATTGTTGAGAGATGAATAATCTCAGCCAACTAAAACCTGGGAATTATGGTGTGCATTTTATTATCACTATTAACTATTGCATTATCATAGTACTTATTCAATTAATTTTGCACATGGCTCATATATCCCAGGCATAATTTTCCTCTCTTGCTTTGTCCCCTTTGTTCAGCTGCTTAGAGTGTAGCAAATGCACAGTGTAAAGGTATATTTAATATTTTAATTAGACAGTTACATGAGACACAGCCTTAATGTGAGAGATCTTAGATGCTCAGCTGAAGGTTAGCTCGACTTATATGCTGACTTGAAGGTGTAATGTGATATGAACATGTGATATGAATAACAGTATAAACAAGTAAAGGACTGTGAAAACAGAAGAAAAATCTCCCGGTCTCTTTAAGTCCTGTGTTGTTTACAATAAATAGTTTGAGGAGGTTTCATCCTGACAGCACATGCCCAGTCGTTTGGAATGCCCTCTATTATGTGTGACTGCATGTACTGCATGCATTAGTGAGTGCGGTGGTGCTTATAGGGTGTCATCACAATATACCCACTACAATAAATTAGACTGCACCAATGGTGCTCTGCATGTTACGGTGTTGCTGTTGAGCTCTGGGAGGTTGGTGGTGGGGAGGCCAATTATTTCTGAGACATTACGGATGAGGTGTGTGAGTTTGGTCTTATTGGAGGCAGCTAACATGGTGAAGCAACAGGGAACAGTAAAAATGGGTTGAGTTATACTGTAAATGCGGTAAATATGACCCTCAGATGATTCCGTCTCACAAACAGTCATTCAAAATCTTTGCATGTATCTTTAAATTTCCCTGAGGAGCATCGTCCAGAATAACAAGAATCAGTGAGCGCCATCAGGCAAATGACTGTTTTACATGATCTCGGTTGAGCCCTACTTGAAGAGGGTGCCACTTCAGAGGATAAGTCAGGGTATCTCATGCAGTAGGCTCTCTCGTTTTCTCATTTTAACACACAGGCACTCACACACACACACAAATGTGCACATTAGAAGCAGTTTTATTGCCGTTCATGTTCTCAGTGTGGTTATTCCACAAAATGTTCGCAGTTTGTGGCCTGCTGAGCTGCCTGCTGTTTCATGAACAGTAAATGTGCTATTCAATCAGGCATAATCTTGTTATCTTCTTTCTGCGGGTGCATCTTGGTATAATATTTTTTTTTCCAGCATGTAATCAGTTAAACGAAAGTTGGATTGTCAGAAGTGAATATTCGCTGTAGAGGCAAAGGCTAGAGGTTGGCTGCTAATGGAGCGGTTGAAATGTGCGCTGAGAGAAAAAAAATAATAAAACGTTTAATATCGTTTCCAAGAAACATTATAGGGCAGTGGTGAATTTGAACTCTTATTGTATACCACAAGATCATGACTTCTGACTTTAGAGCTCCTCCTCAGCTGAGTCCAGAGACTATGGCAGGCAACCCTTGAAGTTATATAAGGGATGAAATATTTAGTATTCTGAAGATGTGCCATAGCAGCGGTGGTGTCGTGCCCTGCGTAGATGTTCACACAGGCACATGTTGGGAGCACGAGTGAAAGAAGAAATGAGAATGCACAGAATATCCAACAGATCATCTCGTATGTTCGTGTCTGCACTGCAGATGTGACTGATGTAAGGAAAGACATGTATGTTATTGTTGGAGCTGAAGTTGGGAACATGTGAGGATGAATGTGACAGTGAGAGGGATGTGTTTCGGTATTGCTTCCTTCCTTTGCTCATCATAGAGCCCACTGTGGCATGGAAGACCCTACTCAGTCTGACAGATGTGGTCAAAACACTCAATAATGGCATTGATCTCCTGTGATCTAATTGCATTTCCATTGGGCTGTCATCCGTGGGGGCCATCCTGTCAGTAATGTGGAGGAGCCATGATCACAGACTCTGTGGTCTCTGCCAGCAGAAGGTACTTCCGCATGCCATCTCAACTAAAGCTCATTTTAAAGATTTTAGTCCAGGCGTCTTTGTCCACACCAGCAGCCCATGCTAGAGGGGAAATGTAGTCATTTATGGGCTTCTTTCAAAGCAAAGGAGCATTAAGTATAACTCTATATAATAAGTGATCCAAAGTAAATCCATAAACTCAACCAAAAAATCAATATACTGTATGCACACATCAAAGATGGTTTTTATGGCCAACGTTGGTACAGTAAAGAAAAGTGATATTGATAAGCTGTTAGCAGACTTGCCTCTGGTCCTGAATTCATTTGCCAGCCGGTTTTTCCTCTGCCCCAGAGACATCTCCCTGGTCCTACCTTTATCAGCCGTAGCTAGAGGTGACAAACATGCATACTTAAAATACAGTCAGCCTGAGAAGCCATAGTGTATTGCCTTTGCAGAAAACACACACAGACGCACACACACACACACACACACACTGTGTATACCTTCTCCCCTCTGCACCAAACACGCACTTGTCAGGTCTCTAATTCAGTGCGGTCTTGGGAGCATGAGATAAATTGGAGCCATTCTTCAACTTGCACAGACTAGGTGTCTGAGGGAGTCAATAGTCTGCTAAATACACGGTGTTAGAAGTCCAGGTCTGGCACTGCGGGTTTGGCTTCTAGTCATTATTGGAGCCTCCATGCGCCACAGATCTATTGGCATGTGGTCCTGACATGGGGATTAGCTCTGAGTGCCAGGGAGCCTGTGAACACGGGGGAGATGTAGGTTACAAAAGCACTCCACTCTGTGTTTGTGAGGAGGGAAAATGTAATTGTGCTGAGAGGCTGTCATGCTGTACCACAGGTACAGTACAGAACACCAAGGTGCCTTCGCTTAGTGTTCGTATCCACTCAGACTGGGATAGAGAGATGTTTGGAAGATCCTGTTACAAATAATTGTCAAAGGGTTTGCAAATTATTATCTTATTACGGCTAAACATAATTTAAATGGAAAACAAATGATTGTTTGAATGCAAATTAAATCATTTTTTTCACAATATAATATCCACTGAGATTATAAGTAAATAACTGAAATAGTGAAACAGAAAACAAATACCACAAAGTACAATATACCAAGCAAGATCTCAATTTTAAGTGTCATTTACAAAAAGTGTGTCGTCATTGCCACAAAACAAATAAGCAACTACAACTGTTCTGGAGTTGCTTTATTTCAAGATGCACTCAAAGCTCAACATGGTTATTGCAGCAGTCTTTCACTTGTGGTGATCAACAGAATCCATATAAATCATTATAAGGAAGTATATTCATGCATTTATTGGGCCACAAGAATCCCTCCCTCAAGTTTGAACAGATTTTTCTTAAGTGGCACGCCCAAGTGATTTGTAGCATTCATCAATTCTCTGTAATTAATACTAAGAATTTTCTCTTTGGTACAAATTAGATTCTCTAGTGGTCCAGACCTGTCGCAAGAGTCATTCACAGACATGGAAAAAAACACTTAGGAATTATAATGCTTCAATTTGAATTAAATATGAGTTTATATATGATGCCAAAATCAAAAAGTCAAATCAAGAAGTAAAACAAACTTAACACAAAATTAATATTCTCTTCACTCATCGTCATGATGGCGTCCAAATTACTGAGTTTCTTTCAGATTTTATTGGCATATTTTAGCGCAGTAATGCAGTTCAGTAGTTGTTGGGAAATTCTGTAGATTATAATATTCTCTCCTCTAATATTTTTGTGATTTTCACTCCCTTGACAGCTGCTCATATCTGCTTTGCTTCAGAGCGACGTTTTGCAACGTCTAACTTCATGTGGGATCATTTCCTCTTTATGCCTGTCACAGATCAGCTCTGCTCTGATGACGCGCTGCGCTATGAATACTTTATCAATGTTTAGGTTCTTTTGATACGACTTGTGACTGTTAAATTAAATATGTGTTTGTTTGCTGATTTCCAACAGCAGAACCAAAAGCACAAGAACAAATGCGAAAAATGTTTTTGCATGATGTCTTCATAAAACTGAAGATGCTTGTTGATCATGTCGCGTTCTGTTACCAAATAAAGATCAAGTTAGTAGATTCAAGGTCACTGCAGCGGACTTCATCTTCACCTTACAGTGACCTAAACTTGTTTAACCATTACATTTTGCTTTCTGCCACAGACTGCAAAGAAATGTTGTTACACCCCACGGGGCCTCTGTTGGAAATGTTGGCGAGTCTGACGATCATATTCTCTCAAGTCATCAATCAGTGACCATATGATCAATTGCATGTCAACTACACCTTAGCGGGTATCACCTTATTGGATCATCTATCACATATAATTGCGTGCTGTGTTTGTGCTCTGCAGTCCATGAATTATCCACTAAAAGTCCTCCAAGATGTGACAGAGAAAGACAAAACTCTATAGTATTATTCCAAAAATATGTGCAGTGGATTTCAGTCGTCTTTGTAACAAGGATTGTATTTACAGACACCGATGTAGATGTCTGCATGTAGTGCATGCCCTAAACCTACAATAAGTCATTTTCCAGTGCTAATAGAGGAAAGTGAAATGATCAGAGGCTAAAAGTTGGCTACGCCTACCAAAAAAATCAGAAAGCAGGAGTGAGATGGAGAGAGGTGTGGGTTAAATTCATATACAGTGCCCCAGAGAGGAGAGGAGAGGAGAGGAGGAGGAGGAGGAGGAGAGTGGGAGGACTAATTGTCTTTGTAGAGGCTCATAAAGTGTAGGGTCATTAGTGTTAATCATGCCGTGCTGTCACCTAGGCGGCTGTGATTATCTGACTTCTATTGTTGCTGCTGCCATCGTCCTCCTCACACTGTAAGTGCTCTCTCTCTCTTTTTGTTCCCCCGTGTACCTGGACATCTCTCCTTTTCACCTGTGTCTGTCTGGCTGTCTTTGTTGTTTTTAGACCATCAAGAGGATGCTTGCTCACAGCCTCACTTGCCATTGTCAAGTTGTCAGTTCATACTCTCTGCGTGTAATTACTTTTGGGGACGGGCGGAAAATGAAAAATGGCTCAGACCGGTCCACCAAAACCGCCCGAGCGATACACCACAGCCTACACAGCTCAAGCCACACTTCAAGTAAACAAGATTACCAAAGAGTATTTGTAACAATAACTTAAGTAAAGCAGATGTAAAATAGAACAAGGGGAGCGTGTTGCTCTTAGGAGACCAATCCAGTCCTGGTTAGAGGGTCACATTGGCACATTGGCAGTAGCTCTCTTGAACCATCTGACCTGTAAAAGAAATGTGTTACTGAATGTCATAGAATGAAATAAAAGTAAACATATTTCCTACCTCATTAAATTAGCGGTTTTGCAACCTCTACACCACAGACTTTTCGCACTTTTGTCAAGGGTAGAAATTACAAAACATATCAGAAGGAGGCTTTGGCTCAGTTGACATCTGTCCCCTGCAGATGTACTATCCTCAACCTGGATGGGTAATTAGTATAAACTAGTAAAATAAATAAACTTGTATAATGTTAAATAAAACACAAACAGACCATTCTGGCTTCTGTTGGTTCCTCTAGCATGTGTTCCTTTACTTCTCTATGCGTGTGTTCGAACCTGAATTAAAAGATGTTTATTTATCTGTAGTATTCCAATACATGGTTTATGATGTGAAAATAACAGACTCAAGGTCAAGGTCAACAAAGCAATATGTGCAAAATGTCATTCCTCTTGACATTAGCATTAGGATAAAGAAATAATAATTCTACCAAGTATTGCAGGCCTAGATTCCTTAAGTCTGTAAATGATGCATCACTATATGACAAACTGATCATTATTGATTAACTAAACAATACAATTTAGTGCTTTACAATACAATAAAGCTGCAATAAGAAACAGTGGCAATAAACAGTTTTAATTCAAGGTTGCAGACATGAAGGTAAAAGGGATGTGTTCAATGCATGTTACGTAACAGTGCAGCTTGATAACCTTAGACTCCCTTTGGCAAACACACCTGAACCACAAATGTCTGCTCTGCTCTAGCAGCCCGACGGTTCCTTTTGTTCCTCTCCTCCAGCAAGTGAGCCATATTAAGCTGGAGACAATAGGTTTAATGGGATTATAAAGGGCATCAGAGGAGTTTCCATGGATCACAAGGCTCACAACAGATCCACGGGGTGAGCACCAAACGAGACAGTCAACATGGTGAGATAGCTCTCTGCTGCCTGTAACAATGTGCTGACCGTCCATCTTGTCTGGTTGGAGTAAGCAGCCAAGGGACCTGGGGAGCTGCGCAGAGGGTCAGGAAGAGGGTCTGGGTCGATGTTCTGGGGCCCTGAACTGAAAACCCAATTATCCTGGCATTTCAGTCTGGCTTAATTAGGCTTGTCTGATGTGCAGCGGATTCATTATGTTTCTAATTAAGTCCCTATCAGCCCCATAGAAATAATGGCTTTATGGTACATCAAAACCAAGCTGCACTATGTGGACATGATTGCAAAACTATCTTCTGGCAATCTTCCTGAGTGGGCGGTCGCATTGGAGGTTGTTGTCTCCTTCAAGAGAGGCTTTCGACCAGTGGCATTCATCTTGTGGGCAACCGGGGACAGAGTGCTGTGCGGATTGAGCTGGTCGTTTCCCTCCATGACCAAGAGAAAGACTGCGTATATGAGATCTGTCTCAACTACACCACAGCTTCTTATCTAAAGTGCAAGAATTACTTATGAAATGCAGTTCTCAAAGTTTGTGCATGGAGTTACAGCATTTTATTTAATCTCACATGATATATAGATTTCAAGACATTATAGTTTTACTGCGTAGTCGTATACAACATCTGTATGGCATTAGTATTCTTTAGACAAAATACTCAAACACTGTAGTACAAAACTGATAAAGTGCAATTTTTAAGCACAGATTGTACATTTTTCAACACTTTATTTTATTTATTTCATACTGATTGTGCGACTGAACAAAAGGCAGGTGAAAACCTTGACAGGGTGAGATCACCATGAATCCTTGAGAGTGGATTGGCGTATTAGGAAATAAAAAGCAGAATTTTGTTTTTTGAGAATCTCTTAAAGTCTCTTAGTGCGTGACACAGCACAATTATTCCTGAGATGATTCAAGGGCTCGCAGAGCCATTTTGACCTTGAGAAAAGGTTTCCAACCTGTTATTATTCTGTTATTCAAAACTTAGACTCGTTCATGTGCATTCATATGCAGATGCATTCCACAGTGGGAGCTGTACCTCTGCAAATGTATAAACCAGTATGGGTAAACACGCACCGCAAAACATGTCACAACCATTCATAGAAAGCTGCAAAGCTAGTGGGGCTTTTGGCCTTTATCTACCTCATGAATTCATGTGCCACTCACGAGGATACAAAAGGAGAGTGCTTTGATTTTATTTAAGGCTGCAAGTACAGCAAAACACGAGTTGTGGATAAGGAGTTAGCTAACTGATGCTGATTTAAATATCTCAGAAGATGAGGCTCATACTCCGGGGAGAAGAGGGAGCTCAAGAGGAGAGAACATGTGGAAAACATTTGGATTGCAAACAGAGGGGATGTGACATGTACAGTAGAGAACCAGTTGATGAAAAAAACATTTGAAAAGCAGAAAACCAGTCACCATGCTGTTAGAGTCAACAAATTATATAAGCCAAACAGACACTGTGGGTGGTATCTTTTATTATTTTTCCTTTCCTTTCTTATTTTAAACAACAATGGGATTCTGTGTGTGTGTATATATTTGACTGTGGTCTCTAGTCACATAAAACAAAGTGGTGAAACAGTGCTACTGTATAGCCACTGAACAATGGGCTGAATATTTGTGCAGGAGCAAAAGGAACAAAGGGACAAAAGCAGATAGAGAGCATTTTGGTCGAGCAGAGGTCTCTGTTTTGTTTTTGTTTATTCACTTGAGTCTCTTTAGTAATTTCATGGCCCTGTTGCAATGAACGTTTGGAGTTTGATTGTAGCGCGGTACAGCTGGACCCTTAGGAGCCCTCGGTTTCTATGGTAGTGCGCTACTATTTTTTGATTTATATTTGAAGTGAAACACAATTTTCTCTGGTAATCAAACTGGAATTTTCTCAGTTCTAAATTGAGTTTTTATAGGCAGGCTTTTCTTTTTTCAATCATGTGAAAAAACAACAGATCATTTTCTCACAGTGTTTGCTGTAGTAAGGGCATCACTGTGCACATGTAATGATATTTGAATTAAATGAATGGCATTTTTCACATCACATGAGTGACATAAATGCAGGTAATAGACCAAAAAAAAAAAAAAAACAGTTGGAGTTGGAGTGTAGATCACTCCAAATACGCTGTATGCTGTACAAGTCTTCTCCTAGAAGTTGGACTGTTCACCCCTTTGAAAAGGAACAAGACGAGCTGAGGTGGTTTGGCCATTACACCCAAATGTCCACACCCACACACACTTACACTCTCAGACTTACCTAAGCGGAGCCCATGCTCCTTGCGTGTTGCGCTCTGTTTTGTAGACCACTTTGGAGTCACCCAATGCGCCAGAAAGAAATCAATATCAATATGGCTCTCGTGATGCTGACCAGTTTTCTAATGATAGGACCTTTTCCGTTATCAATGCTAGATCAATGGTACATAGTTATGACAGAAAAACCATTGTTTTTAACGCCTAGTGGGCACCGTGGTGCAATATACTATTCACTCACAGCATTATTGATCCACACAATTTATAAAATGGTTTTCTTTAAATCATCAGTTTCCTGTCCACCAATTATTTGAGCAACACAAGTCATAACATGCTATCCAGAACAGCTGGCAGAGGAATTGTATGTCAGTGTTTATATGTGAACGCTCATTTATATTTATGGATGACAAAAAAAAAGAAAAAAGAGGTAAAAATGTGATCAGCCGACAGAAAAGTATTTTGAGCATCCTCTGTCATGCTGATTGACAGGACCCGTCACACTCAAAGGCAATAGATCACTCAAGAGCCCTGCTTTGCATTCAGTAAGAAGAGTCACTGTGCCTTTAATTGTAAATCCTTCTTGCAAGGCACTTGTGTTTGTGTGTGTATGTGTGTGTGTGTGTGTGTGTGTGTGTGTGTGTCCAGCTGGTGGGATTTTATTTTATCGTCCAGTGAAGCAGAAATATGGGAGCCAGTTGGAGAGCAATGCTGCTGGGAGACATTTAGAGGAGTTGTGCAGGTTCCTCTTGGGGATAATAGGCACTGGGAAGCAGGTGATTGCCTGGATAGCCCTAAACCGTACTTTGTTTGGATGCTTTCTTCCTCAGTGACAGCACTTGGTAGAAAGATGGACAAAAATAAGCTAAATCTGGGTTGTGTGGTCTATACTTAGGGGGGGGACATAAGGATGCACGCAAGGCACCAAAAACAGATAGACCATCTTTTTATCTCCCAGCTTTTGTCAAATATGTGACATCTCTCTTGGTGTGGGGTGACAGCAATTTGACGGTGGAAAAAAAGTGAAAGTGTTCATCCAGGATTCTTGTTTGCGGTAAAGACCAAAGAGGACACACTGCGAGAGTAGCGAGTGGTCGTGACTGTGTCATAGTCCAGAGACAGTGAATGAGAGCAGATGTGTTATTTTTCCATCGCCCTGACAGAGGGCCTGACACTTGTTTTTCGAGACAATGTTTTGAGCTGTCAGTGTCAATATGCACCTAAGTTGGACAGGAATTGGGAATGCTGTCAGAGTGATTGAGTGGGTTGCTGTAGAGAGTCACATTCTTGATGGGTAGATTGGACTGAAATGCTCCAAAATGCAATCAGTATTGATTACTGATTTCTTTACAAGCGAATTCCATTTGCACAAAGATATGCACGTTGAGAAAATGTATGATTTTAAATACAAAAACTCTGGATTGGATATCTTATATTCCAACAAATCTGCTCATGATATTGTAACAAAATCATTTTTACCTGCTGCTATTGAAGAAAAAACTACTAATTGGATGTTGGTAAATGGTTTTAACTGGAGGATGGATTTGATTCTTTCTGGTGATCTATAGAGGCAGGACACAAGGCAAAATAAATCCCATCAACCATCCAGTAATAGGAACTGTGTAACTGCATGTATCTCAACAATGTCAGCATAGTGGGGGTGGTCTTACATGAGGGGTCTTACATTAAACAAATAAGCGCTGCAGCAATTTATAGAAATTACCACTTAAAGCTGATTCTTGTGAATGCTGACTGCAGATCAACCCTCTCTGACTTTTACTTTGCATTTAGATGGCAATCGTTGATGAAAATCTTTTTCTTTTTCTTTCCTTGGATCAACAATGCCCCTGTGACAGCTTTAAATGAAAAGTTTCTCGTGATGCTGAATCACTCTTCAAGGTTGGACCACATTTCTCCAAAATCCAGCTTGTCTTAAGATGAATATCAGGCTCTCTGCTGTGTCACTGAAAATAAAAACCAAGTGGCTTGTCTGGAATTTTGAGTAAAGCTGAGGGACACATTGGATTATCGGCTAACAACGTGATTTTCTACTTATGAATAATCCTAGATTAGCTGTTTTAATTTGCTGCCAAAACTCATAATAATCTTATTAACCCACCTGGTAGGCTCAAAATATTATGGAAAATTAATAACAAAACCAACATGCAAATGTTTTTGTTGTGATCAAGCATTTCGCCTCAAAATGCAAACTTCCTTTATTTGGAGACACTGTCAGTAAAATGGATTGTGGAGAGATGGTGATCAAACACTGATCCAGCGATCAGGACATGATGTCTGTGATGACTCTGTCTGAATGGAAGCATCTGTAAGACTTTGAGGATTCAATTCAGTTCAATTCAATTCAATTCAATTCAATTCAATTCAATTCAACTTTATTGTCTGTTCCAGGTAAAAACAGAAATGTTTCTTTTGTCACGGCTATAAAAACAAGGTTTAATAAAAACCCACTTTCAGGCATTAAAAAACACCCCCACACATAAAAAAAACACAGCACAACAGGTAAAACGAATAAAACACATAAAATAAACTAAAAACACATTGCAGTCTATTTTGTGTTATTGAGGGCAGCTATTGCAGAGGGGATGAAGGATTTTTTGTAAATGTTTTTCCTGGCCAGTGGGGTTCTGTAGCGTCTGCAGCAGCATGAAGGAGTGGTGTAGGGGATGGGAGGGGTCCTCAGTGATGAGGGTGGCTTTCCTCATCACTGAGCGTCCATACAGTAGTTTATTATTCGGGAGTGATTTGTTTTGTGTTTGATGGTGAGGAAATTGAACCAGGTTGAGATGTTATAGGTGAGGATGGATTCAATGAGTGATTTGTAAACGAGAGTTAAAATGTCCTTGCTGATATTAAAAAACCTGAGCTTCCTGAGCAGGTGGAGTCGCTATTGAGCCTTCTTGTACATAGAGTCTGCATGTGGTCCAAAGGAAAGACAGGTGTCAATTTCCGTCCCCAGGTATTTGAAGCTCTGCACCTGTTCCACCCCCAGACCATAGATCTGCAGGGGTTGGAACAGGTCTGGGTTTTTCCCTGAGGATCCACAGCATAGCTCTTTGGTCTCTGATATGTTGAGCTCTAATGAGCTCTCAGAGAATGTTTGGACCAGGGTGTGGACCTCCTGCTGATACCCTGCCAGGGCCTGAGTGTCGGTGATGTGTGCCACCAAGGCCATGTCATCTGCATATTTAAAAAGTCTGAGTCCTTCCCTGCAACAGGTGATGCTGTTGGTGTATGTTGAGAACTGGATAGGTGACAAAACACAGCCCTGGGGAAGCCCTGTTTTTAAAACTATTGAACTGGATTTAAAACCATTTAAAAACACATGCTGTAGTCTGTCTGTTAAAAAGCCCTTTATCCATAAAATCAGTGTGGGGTGAACCTGGAGATCCGAGAGGCAGTGTAGCAAGGTTACAGATAAAGCTAACGTGCAATGCTAGACAGCTGATATCAATATTCATGCTGAATCCAACAATGTTGCATGCTGGAACCATACCATCGATACTTTTAAGTCCTTGGTACAAACTTTGTGTGTGTTCATCCAGGCGTCCTCAGGGTGGTAGGTAGTAAACTCCCCCCAACATGTTTCTAGATCCTTATTAATGCTTTATGTCTGTACTGGCTCAGGGGAGAATGAGAGCTCAGTCTTTGTTATCTTATTTGTTTGATTGTTTTTGTTTGTTCCGTTTAATCTCTTGGGACTTTTGTAATGAAATATAGAACTTCTTAGACTTCTCTCCACTGTGAATTGAGTTGCTAACCACGTCTTTGTATCAAAAGACATGATGATTGTATGATTGATTTTTTTTTAAGAGGCTCATAAACAATTACTTATAATCCAAAATCCAAGCCTATGTCAGAGGTGGCAATAGACAAGACAATGGTGGACCCTATTTTGAGTTTTCTTTTCATATTGGAACTATAAAAGCATACAGAATTATCTTCAGTCTCATCAAGCTTGGTTGTTTTCCAGCTATGCTAATTTTGGGAACATTTCCAGCTATATTTTAATAACTTTGTCACTGGAAAACAGCAAAAATGAGAAACATCTGAGACCTTGACATTACAAAAGAAGGACATCAATTGATAAAAACGCACCACACAATGAAAGGTTTTATTCTCTCTGACTTAATAAAAAAATACCCTTTTAAAGGTTGTGACATGTTTGCTGGGGAAAAAAAACAACTTTTGAAATGCATTACCAGGCTTATACAAAAAAAAGAAGTCCATTGAAGCCCAAATCTCTCACAAAAAGTTTACTCTTTTAGCATCAAGAATATAATCGTGCTGTCTCAGTAAGTGATGCCGCGCTCATTTCCCTCGACTGCCTCCTTTTTCATTTGATGTGAATTCCATTAGAGAGATATGTGGGAAGTTTATTTCTATCTGGACAAATCAGAGCAATCACACAGTGAAAACAGCCCTGAAAACTGCTCACGCTGTCTTAATGTGGTTGTTGTGCCTCATACAGTACATGTCATCATGTTGTCCCAAGATACTTCTACAGCTGTTTGGAACGCTTGATTCGGTAAAGTCAGACGGCCAAGAGGACTACTCTATATATTTGATAGTCTTTCATGCTTTTAGGTTGTAGAAAGGCTTCTTTACAAATAGATGTTGTTTTGAAAGAAAGTTTTGTAAAAAAAAAAAAAAAAAACAGAGATACTGCTGAGCAACAATTAAATACGAATATAAGAAATCACCAGTTATTGGTTAAAAAATGGAAGCTCAGAATCAAAATCTGTGCAGATTTAAACAGTATCAAGTATGCAGTAATGCCTATAACAAGCTGAAATCAACACTCATGCTGCTTTAAAAAAGCTATTCTTAAAACTCCAAGAGAAATATAAGGTCTGGGGTTGGATCACAGAATATCATCCAAACATAGTGTTGATTGACAGAGTTTAAACCGTTTCAATGTAACCTGCTGCAGACAGCCCAAAGAAAAACAGGTTCCCAAAATATAAGGTCCTAATGATCTAAGGTCACTTGCTCTTTTCTGGACTGGAAAAAAAAATAATTTAAAAAAGATAATTTGTGGGAATGAATGGTAACAACAGCATTCTCCCCGTCATGCAGCTTTGAGGGGACATTGACTGAGTGGAAGATTTAATCATTTCATTCTTTTTATTTTCAGGACAAAACTATTTCAAATGTAAAAAAAAATACATTTGGTGTCTGAATTATACAGTTTTTAGTCTGTGGTAAAATGCCCCTTATTGAAGGAAAGAAGCTACAGTAATAATTTCGGTAAAAAAGAAAATCACGTGAAATCCTATAGACGTTGAGCGTGTCGCTACAATAATAAAGGTTTTAGTGACATATTTGTATCTTCTTTGGCTTTTGTATTTAGGATGGCAGACTTCACCAAAAATCATTTAATCTGCAGGTGTCTCTCCTTACTGACATTTACTTTTTAATGTTGGATGCAGATAATCCTCTGGATTATCCCATCCTGATGATGTAACGATGCCCTCAAAACTCACAGGAAAATAAATCTTACAGATGGAAAGCTGCAGAATAAGTTGTTTCTGATTTCGGAGGAGCCAGGGTAGCTACGCTTTGCCTACTCAGTGTTATTTCTACTACGGGCCCACAGTTAAGACCCAGGCCATGTATCATTCATGACTAGATGTAACATGGCCGGTTTTAAGATTGCAAAATAATGTATAAAAAAAGTTGAATAGCAGCTAGCAGCACACTGGTTATTTGGCTCTTTGCTGGAACCAAAAAGAAAGCTCATTTCTATTGCAGCAGCCAAGCTGAGATTTACAATCTCCTGACCAGGGTTATGATTGTAGGTGAAAAACATTTCTTTTCAGCAAGTCACAGGCCCACATTGGCAATTTGTTGCAACCTTTCACTCATGCCTTGGAAATCTCACCTCAGAAAGCACTGGAGGTGTTTCTCAATTTTGCCTCGAGGCAGTATTTGACATGTTAAGGAAAGAATCACATCTTGTGGGCACTGACCACAGTGGCCCCCCATCTGACACGAGTATTAAACAAATCACAAATACATCGGCCTCTGAAAGTGCATCTTGCCAAGTTATGGTTTTTCAATAACAGCAATCTTTCGCTTCAGCCTTGCCACACTTGTCCGTATTGATTGCTGTAATAGTGAGGGCCGAAAAGAACTTTTCATTTCTTTAGAAATCATGTATTGAATCTCTTTAAATACAAAATGACCTTTGTGTTGTGAGAAAATCGATACCTAAATATGCTGGGCTCTGATAATCAAATTGCCATTAACTACAAAGACTTGAGACATTATGTCAAAATTCTAACACATCCTCTATTAAGAAAACCAAAATGCACTCCACACAAACCTATTGCTGACATAAGATATTTTATACAATGTTGAAAACATTTCATTTCAAAGAACTGAAATATTGAACCAGCAACTGTAGATCGCATCCCTCAACCATGCCCCGAAATAAATAGTGAGTCAAGCAGTTATGACAGTAGCCAGAGAAACTGAGATTCACTAAGCAAGCACAGTAGCCTTTTACTCAAAAAATATGGAAAACAAAGCATGTGCCATTTCATTTTACACCTCATTTAGCAAGCTAAGCAGATAACCCATTATTGCCTGGTGGCAGAGGACTAGCAGGCATCTGAATCCAGCGCTGCTCAGATGGTGACAGAATTAGCACAGCTAAGTGATTCACACTCCAAAGGTCAGGGGCTTGTGGTGATTGAATATTAGCTTGTGTTGCACAAATGAATCAATTACCTTCGTGCCTCGTGAAGGGAGATGAGAATACAGAGAGGGAGGAAAAAGACAAGTAAATCTGATGGAGGGGGACAGTCACTGTGGAAGCTCAGCAGACCGACCGCTCCAATTCGCAACCACAATCACTCACAGTCACATTCATCTGCCGGTCATTTTATCTTGTTAACGCCGCAATGCCACATCCACAACAACACCTTTTTCTTACCTGTATCCGCTGACCTCATTACACACAAAAACACACACTTTTTTCCGTAACAAGATTTTTTAACAAGAGCTTGAAAAGGTTGCATCTCGCTGTGGTTCACGCTGCCCTTTTATTGTGTTAACAAGGCCTTCACTTGTCCTCTCGCCAGCTCTCTTTGTAAATGGGATTTTCCCCGTTTCTCACTCTCAGTTAAAGCTGGATTTGTGTTCTTGCATCAAGGTGCGTTATAAAGTCTGTAGCTCTGTGAAAGATACTACAAGGCTACATCGCTGCCTGTCACACTGTGACTGAAAGAATATAAACACTCTTACTTTGGCCTGACACACAATATACACGACTGATAATGCGTGACATGTCCACGTAGTGTTACAACAACATTTTACATTAAGTCTGAGGCTGAACTTCTCACCTCAGATTGTTGGAATGTGTCCTACCAATCTGCATGCTCCTTCGCATTCCTGAATCTTGTTTTTTTTCTTACGTCATAAAACCATCAATTTGAGAGAGTTTTCATGTCTTCGAAACAAAACACCACCAAGCTACTCTAAATTACAAATTGAGCGTGATTATATCACCTCACTGCACTCTGTTTCCAAATATAATTCTATGTTTATAACCACCAGAGCATAACTTTATTAATAACTCTCTACAATACAACAGGAAAGTTGTGGTAGCTCCTAAGGAACAAGTGAGGAATTGATTGGGAGCCACCTTATAATTAGTAAATTGTTATTCACTCTGAATCAAGCACCATATAGAAGATAACGATGAGCTACTACAGAACAGGCTGGGAGATACTATATTAACGAATCATTAGGTAATGATTAGTTCATTAATATCTGTGAATAGACATGCTGTAGTTCCCGATGAGCTACAAAGGAGCAGCAAAAATCTAGTAACGACTCATTAACTACTCATTAATTAATCATTATTTGCTATTTTTGTGCATCACACTGAACTGTTACTAAGTAATGTGGAAGAAAGTAAGCAGGCAGAAGAATTCATGAAGTAATGAGGGATTATTTCTCAGTATCGCTGTTAATCTGAATGAAATACTCTTGAACACAGTGGTCAGTATTCACAGATATTTATGAACAATTCATTACCCAATGACTCATTATTGCAGTGTTCCCCAGTCTGTTCTCTAGTAACTCATCATTATTTATTATATAATCCTCGATATAGAGTTCATTAATTAGTGGGTCCCTCCAGATTCTTCCCTCTCTCATTCCTTAGTGACTACCACAATTCTGTGTACCGTATTGTGAAGTGAAACCACTTCATTACTGGCCAAGAATTAGAAAAAAAAAAGACAGCATTAGACTATATGGAGATGTAGATGTTTATTATGGGTGACATTTTCATCCACCAGCAACAGTTGGGTTTTGCACGCCTCAGTAGAGATCCAAATGATCATTTTTGTTCTCATATAATGAAACCAGAACATTACAAATTGGTCAGAGCAAAACAAACAAAATGTAACATGACATGGCGCTCAGTTATAACGATTCCATGGTCTGTCAGTTACACCAGGTCCCAGTACAGATCCTCCATCACACTACAGCCAGGCTCCTCTATTACATACTGGATGGCGGGAGAAACCCTGGCCCACGCTGATTTTTACTTTTCATCCTCATTTGATTAATGTAAAACTGCAACTAACACATAGTCATTATTGATTCATCTACCAATTGTTTTCTCAATTGATTGTTTGGCCAATAAAATGCCAGAAAATAGTCGAAAATGCCTGTTATAAGGAGTATTTTAAAGGTCCCATATTTGGCAAAATGTACTTTTAGTGTCTTTTCAACATAAATATGTGTCGCCAAAGTGCCTAACGGCGGCCAAACTATGAGAAAAGACCGTCCTCTCTCTCTTTCTCCTGCTTCATCTTTAACTAAATGTATGTGAAAACACACCATTTAGATTTTGCTCCCCTTATGATGTCATAAGGGGATCTGCTGAACATGTGACCTCCTGCAGCCCTTCAGCAGGCCGACTGTCCCCATCCACTCAAGTCCACCTCGCTGTCCTCCATTGTTTTTCCTCACTAACACAAAAAGAGGCTTAAAACAACTGTGGCAGCCATGTCTGCATGTCTGCTATGAGAAAAATGATGTGTTTTTTGAACATTAAGCCATGTAAACCTGTTCTAGTAGCATCTCCAAATATTTGTATGAACTCGAAAAACATACATATTCAGTTTACGTCCATATATAACAAAGATAAACATAATCAAATTCTCATATGTGAGAAGCTGGAACCCAGGAATATTTTGGTATTTTTGCTTCAAATGACCAAAACAGTTTATGGATTATGAAGTGAACAATTGTGACTGAGCCTATGTCCTCCTGATTGAAAGCCCTTGTTTTAGCAGTGTTTTGAACTGGGTGTTGGAGGTGACATTCCCAGGAAAAGTGGCAGCCCAACAGTAGTTGGTCCATCAGAGAGTGTAGGTGGAGCTAATGCAGCACACTCACTCTTCAGCTCTCGTGTGTGTGAAGCGATGTACTGTCACACAAAGCACAGTTCCATCAGGAATTCAACTTAGAAAACCACCTTTTTGCAAGTCAGTAACCCTGATATCATCCTGTAAATATGGACAAAACTTTCTTTCCATCAAACTGCAACTTGACAGCGTTCACCATTACATCATCTCCTTTTCAGAGGGTGTTTTCTCTTGACTTGCACAACACGGTAGACAGAGTTGTGCTAGAATCTGTCCTACATGAAAAAATGTACTTGCCAGTTTATCTTGGCTGAATGTACTCCATTTTAATTCACCTTGGCCTCAGCTCAGCTGTTGACACAGTGGACTACGGTGTCTGAAATGGTCATGGACATTAGAAATATGAAAAATGTTTCTGGTTTTTGGTTTTTAGTTCTTGATGGGAAAATGGATTACACTTTAGTACCCTGTCCACCTGATGTATGGTGAGCATACAAAGTGCAGAATTTATGTCCCCACTGCAGTCTGTGGTTTAAGTTACAGTTCAGGCAACAAAGGTAGTTTGGTCAAGATTTGGGTCAGAGTGTCATTTTGGCAGAAAATAACTGACAAACATGGGACATGGTTTAACGTCCGTAGCTGATCTCCATCCTAACACGAGCTTCCATTGAGCCGTGTGTGTTGTTTTAATGACTAAAGAGCTACATTCAAATATGGACACCTCCCAGAGTGTTTAGGCTGTCAGAGGAGCCGCCATGCTGAGCCGCAGCACCGAGGGAGGTGCTGAGGTGGACAAATATAGCCCCTCCACAGGAGCGCCGTCCTTTCCAGCTCCTAACAATGCTCTTTCAAAGCTAAGGAAGTGCATCCCATTTTCATCGCTGTTTAACTTTGCTTGAGCACTGAGTGTAAAATGAAATCTTGTAAGACAATGGCAAATATTCCACGAGGGTATTAAAGTATTGTACTGGTTTTGTGTACAACAAATTATTTATGTATTTTCTTTTGAAACCACTTTGTCATGTGGATTTTGAAAATTGCTCTATTAATAAAGGTTATTTTATTACTATTATCATTATTGTTGGTAGTAGTTGTGGTAGTAGAGGTACTAGTATAAAGTGAATTTTTAAATATCAAAATGATCTACTGAAATAAGATGTGTTTTTGCAGGGAAGCACATTACACATATTACAAGTTTGGTTTTGGTCTAATGCAGCATCAATGGTAAACTAAATGAAACATATTGTAATGTACTGTATAACTAAACATACAGTATATAAAAGAATGGAGTGCAATGCTGGAACTAAAACTATTGAACACTTACATATTGTACTGTGAGTAAAAAACACTGAAGATTTATTCTTTAATTGAACTCTAGCAGTTTTGCTCTGAACAAGATGAAACAGAAACTCTTCTATCAAGAGGATTTAATGTGTAAAAATAAGAGACTTTTATGCCCTGTGCTTAAATAAACCGCCATGGTTACATCTAATCGACTTCATGATGTCATTGCTTCTATACAAAGACATACTTGTCTCTAAATCGGGTAATAATCTGTATAACAAATTGTCAGTATTCTCCTCTGCTTGTACTACAGGCCTCTTCTCTGCTCCTTTGCTCTGTCTTTACCTGCAGGGGACAGAGAAGTGGCAAGTGTGGATAGTCTTACAGATCTGATTTGTCAAGCCATTACAAGGTATGCGCTAGGGCGGCTTTGTCAAGCTACGCTGCTCAATGAAATAAATACGCATTAGCCCCTGTCTGCATCAGCCCACAACATTTCTCTCATCGTTCATGGCATTCTTGAAGTGTGTGCAAATTGCTCTCTGTCAAAAAGGCACAAGGGAAAGCTCTGCTGAAAAGCTGGAGAGGGATGAAGTTTGGGTGTCGGTGGTGAAGAGGCACTGTCGAAGAGCACAAAACACTTGAGCCGTGATAAATAAAAGCATTAGTGTCTTCAATAGGGTGGAAAAAATGTGTGCATGTGCGGAAGGTGTGAAGCCCATGGATGAGAGAGCAGAAAACACAGGGCTGAGTCAGTCACAGAGAAGCTGAGTGTCAAAGAGACAACAAATGAACCGCAATTCAATCTTATTATGTTGACTCATCCAAATTCTATGATATAGCATATATAAAACAATACAGCATAAATATTAACCTGTCAATCAGGTGCTGGATTTGT
Organism: Pempheris klunzingeri; assembly: GCF_042242105.1. NCBI lineage: Eukaryota > Metazoa > Chordata > Actinopteri > Acropomatiformes > Pempheridae > Pempheris > Pempheris klunzingeri. The sequence goes on from NC_092028.1 coordinate 15,761,915, forward strand.
GTAACTCTCCACTTACAACCCTCAGAACTTTTCATTTTAAGCAGTGATGGAAGAAGTGTTCAGATCCTACTGGAGTAAAAGCAGCAGTGCCACAATGTGAAAATATGCCAGTAAAAGTAGAAGTCCTACATTCAAAACTTTACTTTAAGTATGTATAATCACAAAAAGGTCTGTGCTTACCATTACATATGACAGACTTACTGATAACTTTTGTGTCACTCAATGTGCAAGACACCAGAATTACAGTTGCAGTGTTAAAGCATTTTCATACTTAATTTAATCACAGCTCATCTCATTTATAGATATAAGTTAATGTATGACTTTTGCGTTGTCATGCTTAACTGACCCTCTAACAGGCTCGTGAGAGCGGCTCCACGCTGTCTGGTCAGACAGATTGTGACACCTTGTTTTTATTTCTGGATGTACTGGATGGAGACTAAATTCTGTTGTTTAGACTAGACAGTGACCTTGTTTTCTGGTATAACGAGATTGTTGGGATTGTTTGTAATTTATTAAATACGCTCATTTTTTTTAAGATAGTGGAGACTAATTTAAGTGTTTGCTGACTCATCAGAGTGAAGTTTGACCAGGCGTACAAGTTTTTCCACATCAGTGAGCTCTGAAGAATTCTATGTACTGTTATTTTTCACATCTCATGAAGGAACGTGTAATTTAAAATGAAAAATCACCACATTTGGAGATTCATGGTTTTTACTGGGCAAGTGGGACATGAGAAATTGTAATCTGTGCAGTAACTAGTAACTAAAGCTGTAGTGGAGTAAAAGATTACTATACCTAACTAACTATACCTGTCGAGAAGAGTTTGTGGACAAGACACAGACAGTTGCATCAAACAAAGTACTCCAGAAAAGAACAAGTGCAGAGAATTTGTACCTAAGTACAGTGCTTGAGTAAATGTACTTAATATATGGTGGCCACAGTGAGACTTGCTGACACGAGTTACTGTGCCATGTGAACTTTGAGCTCTATGATCATTCAAAGAGAAAAATGGCTCTAAAAATAGACTGTGTGGTGTCTGTTCTCCGTGTGGTTCAAGTCTGTGAGTATGTGAAACCTCAAGTTTGGTTTTTCCAAGCAGTCCTTTTTGTTTTTTATTCTGGTCAGGGGGCTTAGTGCTACTGTGTGAGGGAGTAAAATGACAGACAGAAGAATATTACATTTAAAAATAAGTACTGTAAAAAAGTGTCTATAAAGTGTCATTTTCACATAGATTATTTATGTCTACTGTATGTTATGTTTTGAATCCGTACATTTTTGCGTGTCAGTCTGCGTGTCGACATACCTCTTGCACGAGCGATTGTATGTTTAGACTTTTACGGGGCCTAATGAGAGCCTTGAGTATCTGGGGGAGTGTGGGTGGCAGGATGGTGCTGTTTGTATCGGCGTGCAGTCACAAGTCTGTGTTGACTTGATGTGTGTTTGAGGTCAAGCGGTGGAATTCAGACGAGTGGGTGTGTGTGGTCAGCTGTGGTAAAACGTGGGTTTCCCCTCTGGTTGTGGCCAAACTGGGTTGCTCAGAAACCGCTGTGACTGGTCTTGGACTCTGGCCACTGTAAAGGAAAAGAAGAAGAAAAAGCTCTTATAGTACATGAGCAAGTCACTGTTTCCTTTTATTCCCTGCGTAGGTTGCGTGGAAGAAGAGGTGCAGTCATCAAAACTCCATTACACTTAAACGCGACGTTATTTCCACATTATACTTGAGGAATAATTTGTCACGTATAAGAAGCTATTTTAACGCTGAGTGAAGATAAGCTTCAGTTAGATTCTCTTTCTTATGAAATCAAGAGCAAGACAACGTTTTTAAGCTTTGGGTTCAAGAAGTCGCTTCCTCTCGGTGATAATGAAACGGTGAGATTGTGACATAGCCTCTGACTGATTGCCGGCATTTCTTCCCCACACTCAGCACCGAGCTCTGGCTGGCTGTCACAGCTGGCCCTGGGCCTGCAGAACACAGGGGCCTAAATGTCACAGCGCCTTCTTCTCCACAGAGGTGAGACAGCGGGGGCACCCTAAGTGCTCGTGTACCCACTCAATATCCAACATTTAATGCTTTTAGAGGAGAGAATTGGCTCTGAAATTATACGAATTAAAGCGTTTAAAATCTGAAACATGGAAAGTGACATATTCCATAAAAGCATTTTACCTAAACATGATGACACCAGGTGTCTTATGTTTCTCATATTCCTCATATTTTCCATGCCTTTGAAAGAACTGAGCAATACTCAGCTAAACGCAGGTCTTTTTCACACAGGCGTCCCCTCTAATGTTAACTTTATAGTCCAGCTAGCCTTCCAACACAGGCCACCACTTTGGTCCAAACTGAAATATCTCTTGGATTGATTGATGTGAATTTTTGGGCACCACTTTACAATAAGACTACTTTCATAAAGAATTTAATATATGGTTGATAGTTAGCTCATCTTTTAGGTTATGAGCACTTATTCAATCACTAATAAACAATTTTAAACAGTTTTCATACATCGATGCAGGCTCACCATTTGGCAAGCTTCAGTTCATGCTGAAAATGTCAAGGTAAACAATATTGCCAAAGCCGTTGCGTGTGACAGGTAATTTGATGTTACCATAATTTAATACGGCAAATGAAAGATGTGGACTATTAAGATATGCTGATGGATATGCTGGAAACAAACGAAGAAGAAGCTGAGGGGTATAACCGCTGGCTGATGGAGAAGACAAAATAAGCTAAATGACCAATGAGATCTGAGGCTTAACAGAACAGATACATGTGGGTTCATGTCACTGTTGCCCTTTTTATCTAATATGTTATAGCAACTTAATGTTTATAATATGTGAACAACCTGATTAATATACTAATCATAAGCTATTTATAAGGGTTGTCTTTTTTAATTTTGGTACAGACATTCATTTCCCACTTTTCCTCTTGCACCACCAGCAGGTTAACATTTCTGGCTTTTACTATTGGCAACTATTACTAAATGCCCACAAATCAGCCAAATCAGCTTCATTACAAGCATTACAAAGCACCACTGAGCTTCATGGCTGTAGACTCTTAGTTAAATAGTAAATGGACTGCTATTGTATTAGCCCCTTTCTACCTCTACGCTTTAACTTTTGCCTCTCACTCACCTATTCACACACATTGTTGGCAGCAGGCCTGTCATGGAAGGCACTGCCCATCAATATGGGAGTTCAGTGTGTTGCTGAAGGACACCTAAACACATGGAAATCAAATCGCCAACCCTCCTGAGGCACAGGTGCTGTTCTTTTCTTACAAATCTTTTCTTACAAAAACACTTTTTACAGTCTACAATAATTATTATTATATTATATCATTACAATTATCTTGAAAGACAATCAAAGCTCTGAATATCTCTCAGGTCGTCTCTGAATATCTATCAGGCAGTTTGTTTTTTAAGTGGCACACGCTTACAGTAAGTGTAGCTCCCCTACTGTGGGATGTCTGGAAAAAAAAACCTTTTGCAAGGTTTACTTTGCAAAGCCATATCAAAGCAATCTTGCCTTAGTAATGATTTAATATTCCACATATTATGCATACATCCAACGAGGGTCATCGAGGTTACTGTCTTCAAAACGAATTAAAAACTGACAAAACTGGCAAAACCTTTATCCATGCCACTTCAAAGATTCCCATGCATACTTTCATTTGATTTTTATTTATTGTTTGATTGTTATCTGAGAAGGAAAACCGCCGTTTTCCTGTACAGTATGAGGTGTATGTACACGGTGTTAGGGGGCAAAAAAAGAGCAGCATCCACACTCCCGCAGCAACTAACGAATTGAGGTCACAGATGTATTCATATTCATGTGTGTGTGAGATACTGAGATGTGGTGAATGGCAGCTGGACAATAAAAGGAATCTTTTGAGAGTACAGACTGTGAAGACCACAGATGAGATCCAGGAAGTTAGAGGGTTAACAGACACAAATCTCAATGTGGGAGTGTAGAAAAAGAGAGTGATGGAGCTCATGAGCTAGAGAGAGTAAATAGGAAGCTGCCTGGAGAGACAAGACAGACCAAGTGCTGGAAGAGAGCAGATGGTGGGGTAATACTGCTCAGCTCTCATTACTTCTCCTTCCCCGACATTATTGTTTGCGAAATGGATATTACAGCGGACATAATAGCCTTTATTGTCAATTTTCCCCCTGTATAATTCCCTTGGTTCTGCTCCTTCAAAGGCAGATGAAACGCTTACCGGATGCGGGTAGAGTCAGTACTGTGGAGAGGAGACCTACTGCACTGGCATGGACAGCAGTTTATTTTAGCCAGCCTTAGTGCAATACATACAAAATCAATAGAGTAGTCTAAAAGTCCATGAGGGGTAAAACACTTCCAATAAGCTTCCATCTGGCTGTGTTCTTTACCAGGCTGTTTGGTGCCGGAAATGCTCCACAAGCCATCATTCATGAGTGTTTTTCATTCAAGAGCAGGAGAAGCCAATTCTTTTCTCTCTGTTTGGATCACAGAACTTTATCTTCACCACGTCATGGATATCTGCAATCCATGTGCAGTATCTTTGCATATGCATGTCTGTAATTGCTGCTATAAGCATAGTGACCACTTGTTGTGCCTCTCTTTGAAACAGCAAATCTAACAGTAGATCATTGTTGAGTGCGGCTCTGCAAACACAACCAGACCTCTCTCCAAACAGTCCAATGGATATGTATAATGTACAACTGCAATGAGTTTTTGAGGCAGGATGATAGGCTTGGTAAATTCTTTCATCAGCAGATTGGTACGACCAGAATGGCGCTGCAGGCCTAATTGGAATAATTTAACTGCTTACTTTGAAGTGTAAAACACATGTGCCAGAAAAGAGGTTCCTGAAAGGTCAGTGCTAGAGGCAGTACACGCTGCTGCTTTGAGCTGTAGAATGGCACGTAGAGATGATATCATTATTTGGATTTCTCTCTCACCAAAGCAGGCAAAACCCTACGCTTTTTGACCTCCGATGTTCAGATGAAACTGCCTGTGCTCACTTTGTTGTTTTTAACGAGAACCCACCTCTTGATTTAAGGCATTGATATCAGATGTTCTGCAGTCCTGCCCACTGCCCCACTCATAGTATTACCTTTCCAGTGATATGCAAATCTATTTGTATCTGTTTTATGGAAATAAAATTGAGACTTTATCTGATCTTTACAAATATGAACTGAGATTTGTGGTTGCAAGAGAAGATTAGCAAAGGCACACTCAGATGTGCAAATGTGTTCTGAGGAATGTAAATGAATACCCAAGGCGCCGATCCATTTTGATCTTCGCCAGTAATGGCTGCAGTGTTGGATCCTCAGTAGAGAGAGACCAAAGCAACTTGGTGCCCTCGCTTGGTGGGTCACATTCAAAGGAGGCGTATTATGTTCACTTTCAGGTACATACTGTATTTGGGGGGCACTTCGAAAAGGTTTTACATGCTGTAGTGTTAAAAAAAACACACAAGTTTTCTCATACTGTGTGAACTGCGTATAGCTGTTATCAGCCTCTTCCTGGATGCTTTGTTTTAACGCCTGTCTCTTTAAGCCCAGTCAGCTCTGATTGGTCAGCTCCCACAGGCCTGAGCAGGCCCCGTCCACCAACCTCTGCATCAGCTCTGCTGTCTCTAAATGGGAAACACATTAGCGGAATAACATGCTAACAGGAAGTTCAATAGACTAACTTGCTAAATAAACAGCAGAATAATATAAAACGCAGCAAAACCTTAAGAAAACGGGTGAAGGTCCGCCAGTGTTGATCCACCCTTGAGGTTATATTGTGCACAGCCTTCATTAAGAAAGTAGTCCAGAGTAAGAAAGTTATACATACACACTACAGACATGTTTTATACTCGATGTGAGGACATTTCCCTCACATTTCCATCCAAAATAAAGTAACTTCTTTCATCTTTACTTCCACCAATGGCTGGAGAACATGAAGACTGTTGAAGACAACATAATAGTTTGCAGAGTTACTGTTAGCCACATAGCAATGGCAGACAACAAGGTGGATTCAGGTTTTCAGTGCAGCCTGCTGAAGGGTTGAAGGAGGTCATGTATAACAGATTCTCAAAACCCAGGGACACATGTGGATGTTGAAAAGACATTAGTGCGTATAATATGTTCCCCTTTAAAGTCCCATATGTACTGATAGTACAAATCTTGAAGCAGCTTTGACTTATACCACACAGAAACTGAGAGAAAATTCATATGTTTAAGTGGCTTCTCATTCTCTCATTCTAGAGTACAAACCCAAGCAGTGTGAGAACTGTCTGGGGAAGAAAGAAACAATTTAAACTTATGACCTGGCCCGCCAAGTCTCCGGACCTTCGTCACAGTTAATTTGTGGGACAAACTGGACAAAAGAGATTAAGTAGAGTGACCCAAATGTACTGTATTCTTCAACAGTGGGAGATGTAGGACACTTGAAATGCATGCAAAGACACTTATTTTAGCTGAAGCTTTTGCATTTCGCTCATACATATTCAGGCGTCGGAGAAGATGTTATAGTGACACTGAGTAAGCTGTTATGTGCACAAGTTCCTCTTTTACTATGAAATACATTTTCTGATTATATCTAACAAAGTTTTTTTTAAATACCGTAGAAGCCAAGCAGGACACAAACAAATGACACCAACACAAGTAGAAATGACTGTGTATAAATATGTACTGTGTGGATATGTAACAAATAAAATGTGAATATTTTCAATATTCTGAAGGGAACTGCCCCACAAAAACCAGTGAACCACTATCAAGTAGATGCATATAACCTGATGCTGGCTGGTACAAATCCCCATGTCTGCTTTCAAAAAGCCAATTCCAGGCTGTCCTTCAGAAAGCATTGAAATGCTGGACACACTGCCTCCAAGACGCTCCAAGTGCTCTGTTGCTGCGTATCTGCAACACTTTTATAAAAGAAGACCGGACACCATTTGTCATAGAGACATTCTGACCAGTATCTACATTTTTATGAGTCATTAGACTAAACTGTACATTCACTTGCTGTTATGAGCCATTGGCTACCTGATGCCTGAAGTGTTAACGTTTGCTAATGTCTTTGTTGCCTTCTATGCTCTCCGCTATTTGAGAGACAGCGGTGAACTTCTGTGTTGTACTGGAGCTCGTGTTTGTTTTTATTTGTGTTTCCAGATTATGGTGTGCGGCTGGGGTGTTGTACTGGAGTAAATACAGCAGGGGTTCTGACTCACTGACTGTGATTGGACTGAAAAAAACATTTTGCAGGAGATGATGATTATGCAGATTCATGAAACTCACAGCTTTTATTTCAAACTGCTCTAACACTCCTCTAACTGTTCCAAACAAACCAAACCAAAATGTTTTCAAGAGTTAAAACCAGCTTTAACGTATCTTGTTAACTGTACATCGTATAATGAGTGTACTAGAGAATATAAATATTCAGTGTTACATTGGATGCCCTATGAAGTCCCTATTACTGCATCTTAGATTATTTGGTTGGTCCACTGCATTGTGAGGCGTAACAGTTTGTGTCTCATTATTAGAAAAAAAAAATACAAATCTCAAACAAATCTCATTAATCTCATGACTTAACATGAGGGCTGAATCTGGCCTTGCTCTCTTTATCACCTGTTTATTGTCCTTGATGGAAATACATTTTCAAACATAACTTAGCTGTTAATGAAATACTCATTACAAACTCCCTCTAAGTAAATCTATTCAAGGCTGCCCTGCTGATATTTCAAAGCTGATTAAGCTTGTTTTTAACATTGCCAACATTCATCTGAAAAACCAATATTGAGGTGAAGTAGTGTGTTTTTCCTACAAATAAGAATTTCTGCAACCATGCAGAAATAAAATCAGCTGTTAACACACACACACCAACAACACCTTTTTTCTTTGTGTTGGGATTCAAAAACTTTAAATTCCAATGTCAGTTGACATTTCTCATGTACTTCAAAACTGTTTACCCAGAATCAGTCTGCAGGAGTCCAGGTCCTCTGGTAAGTCCCGTGGAACCAGCTGGTCTTTAACAGGGTCTGAAAGTCCCTCAAAAAAAGCATCGAACAAGGCTACAGAGTTCCAGCCGCTATCTGCGGCAATAGACCTAAATTCAATGGCGTAATCCGCTACTGATCTGTTCCCCTGTACTAACCTCTGGAGAGCCCGAGCCGCTTCTCTACCGGGGGTTGTGTGGTCGAAGGTGCTCTTAAGTGCCTTCATGAAGGTCTCAGGGGATTGACAGATCTGGGAATCCCGGGCCCATTCAGAAGTGGCCCAAGCTGCCGCTCTCCCTGTGAGATGGGACGTGATGAAGGCAACCTGGGAGCGTGGTGAAGGAAAAGCAGCGGGGTTCATTTCAAAATGTAGTTTGCATTGGACCAAAAAAGGACGACACAGATCAGAATCCCCTGCAAACTTCTCTGGTGGAGCCAAACGCAGAGGAGCAGGAGGCAGCATAGCGGGTGGAGCAGTAACGCCAGTCGGAGGAGCAGCTGATGCCTGCGAAGAATCTCTTAAATGCGTTAGCATCTCCTGCATTTGCTGAGTTAAGACATCAACTTTTGAACTGATGGAGAGTTTAAAGTCTTCCTGCCGCTTGGCAAGTTCAGTAACCCCATGTCCAATAGCAGATACCTGCTCCTCGTGTTGCTGAATGCGCATACTGTGGGAACTTAATAGTTCATTGAGCTGGGTGGAGTCGGCTGGGTTCATATCTTGGCCAGTTCGTACTGACAAGGACCGGACAGACAAGACTGAGGAACCCACACGCTCAACTCAAATAAAGTCACAAAGAAACTTTAATCAAAAGGCAAAACAGGAACCAAGACAAAAAACCCTAAAACTAACAAAAGGCGACTCCGTGAAAAAACACAGGAATGATCTAACAAAACAAAATCAAAACGTAACAGAAAAACTCAGGCCAGAAAGGGCACTCAAAACACAATACAAAGTAGCAACTAAAAATGACTAGGTAGACTAATATCAAAGTAAACAACAAAAGGAGCAAAACAAGGCTTGAAACAAAGTACTCAACTGAAAATAACCAAACTTCCAAAGCGGTACTCCGAACATCAAATTCATGAACCAGAAATCACACGAAGGCACGACAATGGACATGACGAACTGGCACAGGACAGAGGGAGACGCAGACAATGAATACACAGGATAATGGGGAACAGGTGGAAACAATCAGGGAGGAGCCAGACAATCAGACGACAGGAAGTAAATGTAACTGAAACGAGGAAACACATGATACTACAAGATAAAACCGGAAATGACAAGACAACATGAGACGAGACAAAAACGGAACTTGACAAAATACAGGATCATGACAGTAAATCGGCCAGAAAACAACTGGCAGCCAAAACAGTGGAGGAGGGGGGATTGGACAAAAACGATGACCGCGGGGTCAAGGAAATTCCCGTTTTGGGAGCCGACACAAAACTGCCTCTTTTTTGCCTGATCCACCTCCAAACCTGTTGGAAAACAGTTACTGGTCACTTTTAATGTGGTAAATCGGCCAGAAAACAACTGGCAGCCAAAACAGTGGGATTGGACAAAAACGATGACCGCGGGGTCAAGAAAATTCCCGTTTTGGGAGCCGACACAAAACTGCCTCTTTTTTGCCTGATCCACCTCCAAACCTGTTGGAAAACAGTTACTGATCACTTTTAATGTGGTAAATCGGCCAGAAAACAACTGGCAGCCAAAACAGTGGAGGAGGGGGGATTGGACAAAAACCATGACCGCGGGGTCAAGGAAATTCCCGTTTTGGGAGCCGACACAAAACTGCCTCTTTTTTGCCTGATCCACCTCCAAACCTGTTGGAAAGCAGTTACTGATCACTTTTAATGTGGTAAATCGGCCAGAAAACAACTGGCAGCCAAAACAGTGGAGGAGGGGGGATTGGACAAAAACGATGTCAAATTCCCGTTTTGGGAGCCGACACAAAACTGCCTCTTTTTTGCCTGATCCACCTCCAAACCTGTTGGAAAACAGTTACTGATCACTTTTAATGTGGTAAATCGGCCAGAAAACAACTGGCAGCCAAAACAGTGGGATTGGACAAAAACGATGACCGCGGGGTCAAAAAAATTCCCGTTTTGGGAGCCGACACAAAACTGCCTCTTTTTTGCCTGATCCACCTCCAAACCTGTTGGAAAACAGTTACTGATCACTTTTAATGTGGTAAATCGGCCAGAAAACAACTGGCAGCCAAAACAGTAGGATTGGACAAAAACGATGACCGCGGGGTCAAGGAAATTCCCGTTTTGGGAGCCGACACAAAACTGCCTCTTTTTTGCCTGATCCACCTCCAAACCTGTTGGAAAACAGTTACTGATCACTTTTAATGTGGTAAATCGGCCAGAAAACAACTGGCAGCCAAAACAGTGGAGGAGGGGGGATTGGACAAAAACGATGACCGCGGGGTCAAGGAAATTCCCGTTTTGGGAGCAGACACAAAACTGCCTCTTTTTTGCCTGATCCACCTCCAAACCTGTTGGAAAACAGTTACTGATCACTTTTAATGTGGTAAATCGGCCAGAAAACAACTGGCAGCTAAAACAGTGGAGGAGGGGGGATTGGACAAAAACGATGACCGCGGGGTCAAGGAAATTCCCGTTTTGGGAGCCGACACAAAACTGCCTCTTTTTTGCCTGATCCACCTCCAAACCTGTTGGAAAACAGTTACTGATCACTTTTAATGTGGTAAATCGGCCAGAAAACAACTGGCAGCCAAAACAGTGGAGGGGGGGGGATTGGACAAAAACGATGACCGCGGGGTCAAGGAAATTCCCGTTTTGGGAGCCGACACAAAACTGCCTCTTTTTTGCCTGATCCACCTCCAAACCTGTTGGAAAGCAGTTACTGATCACTTTTAATGTGGTAAATCGGCCAGAAAACAACTGGCAGCCAAAACAGTGGGATTGGACAAAAACGATGACCGCGGGGTCAAGAAAATTCCCGTTTTGGGAGCCGACACAAAACTGCCTCTTTTTTGCCTGATCCACCTCCAAACCTGTTGGAAAGCAGTTACTGATCACTTTTAATGTGGTAAATCGGCCAGAAAACAACTGGCAGCCAAAACAGTGGGATTGGACAAAAACGATGACCGCGGGGTCAAGAAAATTCCCGTTTTGGGAGCCGACACAAAACTGCCTCTTTTTTGCCTGATCCACCTCCAAACCTGTTGGAAAGCAGTTACTGATCACTTTTAATGTGGTAAATCGGCCAGAAAACAACTGGCAGCCAAAACAGTGGAGGAGGGGGGATTGGACAAAAACGATGACCGCGGGGTCAAGGAAATTCCCGTTTTGGGAGCCGACACAAAACTGCCTCTTTTTTGCCTGATCCACCTCCAAACCTGTTGGAAAACAGTTACTGATCACTTTTAATGTGGTAAATCGGCCAGAAAACAACTGGCAGCCAAAACAGTGGGATTGGACAAAAACGATGACCGCGGGGTCAAGAAAATTCCCGTTTTGGGAGCCGACACAAAACTGCCTCTTTTTTGCCTGATCCACCTCCAAACCTGTTGGAAAGCAGTTACTGATCACTTTTAATGTGGTAAATCGGCCAGAAAACAACTGGCAGCCAAAACAGTGGGATTGGACAAAAACGATGACCGCGGGGTCAAGAAAATTCCCGTTTTGGGAGCCGACACAAAACTGCCTCTTTTTTGCCTGATCCACCTCCAAACCTTTTGGAAAACAGTTACTGATCACTTTTAATGTGGTAAATCGGCCAGAAAACAACTGGCAGCCAAAACAGTGGAGGAGGGGGGATTGGACAAAAACGATGACCGCGGGGTCAAGGAAATTCCCGTTTTGGGAGCCGACACAAAACTGCCTCTTTTTTGCCTGATCCACCTCCAAACCTGTTGGAAAACAGTTACTGATCACTTTTAATGTGGTAAATCGGCCAGAAAACAACTGGCAGCCAAAACAGTGGAGGAGGGGGGATTGGACAAAAACGATGACCGCGGGGTCAAGGAAATTCCCGTTTTGGGAGCCGACACAAAACTGCCTCTTTTTTGCCTGATCCACCTCCAAACCTGTTGGAAAACAGTTACTGATCACTTTTAATGTGGTAAATCGGCCAGAAAACAACTGGCAGCCAAAACAGTGGAGGAGGGGGGATTGGACAAAAACGATGACCGCGGGGTCAAGGAAATTCCCGTTTTGGGAGCCGACACAAAACTGCCTCTTTTTTGCCTGATCCACCTCCAAACCTGTTGGAAAACAGTTACTGATCACTTTTAATGTGGTAAATCGGCCAGAAAACAACTGGCAGCCAAAACAGTGGAGGAGGGGGGATTGGACAAAAACGATGACCGCGGGGTCAAGGAAATTCCCGTTTTGGGAGCCGACACAAAACTGCCTCTTTTTTGCCTGATCCACCTCCAAACCTGTTGGAAAGCAGTTACTGATCACTTTTAATGTGGTAAATCGGCCTGAAAACAACTGGCAGCCAAAACAGTGGAGGAGGGGGGATTGGACAAAAACGATGACCGCGGGGTCAAGGAAATTCCCGTTTTGGGAGCCGACACAAAACTGCCTCTTTTTTGCCTGATCCACCTCCAAACCTGTTGGAAAACAGTTACTGATCACTTTTAATGTGGTAAATCGGCCAGAAAACAACTGGCAGCCAAAACAGTGGGATTGGACAAAAACGATGACCGCGGGGTCAAGAAAATTCCCGTTTTGGGAGCCGACACAAAACTGCCTCTTTTTTGCCTGATCCACCTCCAAACCTGTTGGAAAGCAGTTACTGATCACTTTTAATGTGGTAAATCGGCCAGAAAACAACTGGCAGCCAAAACAGTGGGATTGGACAAAAACGATGACCGCGGGGTCAAGAAAATTCCCGTTTTGGGAGCCGACACAAAACTGCCTCTTTTTTGCCTGATCCACCTCCAAACCTTTTGGAAAACAGTTACTGATCACTTTTAATGTGGTAAATCGGCCAGAAAACAACTGGCAGCCAAAACAGTGGAGGAGGGGGGATTGGACAAAAACGATGACCGCGGGGTCAAGGAAATTCCCGTTTTGGGAGCCGACACAAAACTGCCTCTTTTTTGCCTGATCCACCTCCAAACCTGTTGGAAAGCAGTTACTGATCACTTTTAATGTGGTAAATCGGCCAGAAAACAACTGGCAGCCAAAACAGTGGAGGAGGGGGGATTGGACAAAAACGATGACCGCGGGGTCAAGGAAATTCCCGTTTTGGGAGCCGACACAAAACTGCCTCTTTTTTGCCTGATCCACCTCCAAACCTGTTGGAAAGCAGTTACTGATCACTTTTAATGTGGTAAATCGGCCAGAAAACAACTGGCAGCCAAAACAGTGGAGGAGGGGGGATTGGACAAAAACGATGACCGCGGGGTCAAGGAAATTCCCGTTTTGGGAGCCGACACAAAACTGCCTCTTTTTTGCCTGATCCACCTCCAAACCTGTTGGAAAGCAGTTACTGATCACTTTTAATGTGGTAAATCGGCCAGAAAACAACTGGCAGCCAAAACAGTGGAGGAGGGGGGATTGGACAAAAACGATGACCGCGGGGTCAAGGAAATTCCCGTTTTGGGAGCCGACACAAAACTGCCTCTTTTTTGCCTGATCCACCTCCAAACCTGTTGGAAAACAGTTACTGATCACTTTTAATGTGGTAAATCGGCCAGAAAACAACTGGCAGCCAAAACAGTGGGATTGGACAAAAACGATGACCGCGGGGTCAAGGAAATTCCCGTTTTGGGAGCCGACACAAAACTGCCTCTTTTTTGCCTGATCCACCTCCAAACCTGTTGGAAAACAGTTACTGATCACTTTTAATGTGGTAAATCGGCCAGAAAACAACTGGCAGCCAAAACAGTGGAGGAGGGGGGATTGGACAAAAACGATGACCGCGGGGTCAAGGAAATTCCCGTTTTGGGAGCCGACACAAAACTGCCTCTTTTTTGCCTGATCCACCTCCAAACCTGTTGGAAAACAGTTACTGATCACTTTTAATGTGGTAAATCGGCCAGAAAACAACTGGCAGCCAAAACAGTGGGATTGGACAAAAACGATGACCGCGGGGTCAAGGAAATTCCCGTTTTGGGAGCCGACACAAAACTGCCTCTTTTTTGCCTGATCCACCTCCAAACCTGTTGGAAAACAGTTACTGATCACTTTTAATGTGGTAAATCGGCCAGAAAACAACTGGCAGCCAAAACAGTGGAGGAGGGGGGATTGGACAAAAACGATGACCGCGGGGTCAAGGAAATTCCCGTTTTGGGAGCCGACACAAAACTGCCTCTTTTTTGCCTGATCCACCTCCAAACCTGTTGGAAAACAGTTACTGATCACTTTTAATGTGGTAAATCGGCCAGAAAACAACTGGCAGCCAAAACAGTGGAGGAGGGGGGATTGGACAAAAACGATGACCGCGGGGTCAAGGAAATTCCCGTTTTGGGAGCCGACACAAAACTGCCTCTTTTTTGCCTGATCCACCTCCAAACCTGTTGGAAAACAGTTACTGATCACTTTTAATGTGGTAAATCGGCCAGAAAACAACTGGCAGCCAAAACAGTGGAGGAGGGGGGATTGGACAAAAACGATGACCGCGGGGTCAAGGAAATTCCCGTTTTGGGAGCCGACACAAAACTGCCTCTTTTTTGCCTGATCCACCTCCAAACCTGTTGGAAAACAGTTACTGATCACTTTTAATGTGGTAAATCGGCCAGAAAACAACTGGCAGCCAAAACAGTGGAGGAGGGGGGATTGGACAAAAACGATGACCGCGGGGTCAAGGAAATTCCCGTTTTGGGAGCCGACACAAAACTGCCTCTTTTTTGCCTGATCCACCTCCAAACCTGTTGGAAAGCAGTTACTGATCACTTTTAATGTGGTAAATCGGCCAGAAAACAACTGGCAGCCAAAACAGTGGAGGAGGGGGGATTGGACAAAAACGATGACCGCGGGGTCAAGGAAATTCCCGTTTTGGGAGCCGACACAAAACTGCCTCTTTTTTGCCTGATCCACCTCCAAACCTGTTGGAAAACAGTTACTGATCACTTTTAATGTGGTAAATCGGCCAGAAAACAACTGGCAGCCAAAACAGTGGGATTGGACAAAAACGATGACCGCGGGGTCAAGGAAATTCCCGTTTTGGGAGCCGACACAAAACTGCCTCTTTTTTGCCTGATCCACCTCCAAACCTGTTGGAAAACAGTTACTGATCACTTTTAATGTGGTAAATCGGCCAGAAAACAACTGGCAGCCAAAACAGTGGAGGAGGGGGGATTGGACAAAAACGATGACCGCGGGGTCAAGGAAATTCCCGTTTTGGGAGCCGACACAAAACTGCCTCTTTTTTGCCTGATCCACCTCCAAACCTGTTGGAAAACAGTTACTGATCACTTTTAATGTGGTAAATCGGCCAGAAAACAACTGGCAGCCAAAACAGTGGAGGAGGGGGGATTGGACAAAAACGATGACCGCGGGGTCAAGGAAATTCCCGTTTTGGGAGCCGACACAAAACTGCCTCTTTTTTGCCTGATCCACCTCCAAACCTGTTGGAAAACAGTTACTGATCACTTTTAATGTGGTAAATCGGCCAGAAAACAACTGGCAGCCAAAACAGTGGAGGAGGGGGGATTGGACAAAAACGATGACCGCGGGGTCAAGGAAATTCCCGTTTTGGGAGCCGACACAAAACTGCCTCTTTTTTGCCTGATCCACCTCCAAACCTGTTGGAAAACAGTTACTGATCACTTTTAATGTGGTAAATCGGCCAGAAAACAACTGGCAGCCAAAACAGTGGAGGAGGGGGGATTGGACAAAAACGATGACCGCGGGGTCAAGGAAATTCCCGTTTTGGGAGCCGACACAAAACTGCCTCTTTTTTGCCTGATCCACCTCCAAACCTGTTGGAAAGCAGTTACTGATCACTTTTAATGTGGTAAATCGGCCTGAAAACAACTGGCAGCCAAAACAGTGGAGGAGGGGGGATTGGACAAAAACGATGACCGCGGGGTCAAGGAAATTCCCGTTTTGGGAGCCGACACAAAACTGCCTCTTTTTTGCCTGATCCACCTCCAAACCTGTTGGAAAACAGTTACTGATCACTTTTAATGTGGTAAATCGGCCAGAAAACAACTGGCAGCCAAAACAGTGGGATTGGACAAAAACGATGACCGCGGGGTCAAGAAAATTCCCGTTTTGGGAGCCGACACAAAACTGCCTCTTTTTTGCCTGATCCACCTCCAAACCTGTTGGAAAGCAGTTACTGATCACTTTTAATGTGGTAAATCGGCCAGAAAACAACTGGCAGCCAAAACAGTGGGATTGGACAAAAACGATGACCGCGGGGTCAAGAAAATTCCCGTTTTGGGAGCCGACACAAAACTGCCTCTTTTTTGCCTGATCCACCTCCAAACCTTTTGGAAAACAGTTACTGATCACTTTTAATGTGGTAAATCGGCCAGAAAACAACTGGCGGCCAAAACAGTGGAGGAGGGGGGATTGGACAAAAACGATGACCGCGGGGTCAAGGAAATTCCCGTTTTGGGAGCCGACACAAAACTGCCTCTTTTTTGCCTGATCCACCTCCAAACCTGTTGGAAAGCAGTTACTGATCACTTTTAATGTGGTAAATCGGCCAGAAAACAACTGGCAGCCAAAACAGTGGAGGAGGGGGGATTGGACAAAAACGATGACCGCGGGGTCAAGGAAATTCCCGTTTTGGGAGCCGACACAAAACTGCCTCTTTTTTGCCTGATCCACCTCCAAACCTGTTGGAAAACAGTTACTGATCACTTTTAATGTGGTAAATCGGCCAGAAAACAACTGGCAGCCAAAACAGTGGGATTGGACAAAAACGATGACCGCGGGGTCAAGAAAATTCCCGTTTTGGGAGCCGACACAAAACTGCCTCTTTTTTGCCTGATCCACCTCCAAACCTGTTGGAAAACAGTTACTGATCACTTTTAATGTGGTAAATCGGCCAGAAAACAACTGGCAGCCAAAACAGTGGGATTGGACAAAAACGATGACCGCGGGGTCAAGGAAATTCCCGTTTTGGGAGCCGACACAAAACTGCCTCTTTTTTGCCTGATCCACCTCCAAACCTTTTGGAAAACAGTTACTGATCACTTTTAATGTGGTAAATCGGCCAGAAAACAACTGGCAGCCAAAACAGTGGAGGAGGGGGGATTGGACAAAAACGATGACCGCGGGGTCAAGGAAATTCCCGTTTTGGGAGCCGACACAAAACTGCCTCTTTTTTGCCTGATCCACCTCCAAACCTGTTGGAAAGCAGTTACTGATCACTTTTAATGTGGTAAATCGGCCAGAAAACAACTGGCAGCCAAAACAGTGGAGGAGGGGGGATTGGACAAAAACGATGACCGCGGGGTCAAGGAAATTCCCGTTTTGGGAGCCGACACAAAACTGCCTCTTTTTTGCCTGATCCACCTCCAAACCTGTTGGAAAGCAGTTACTGATCACTTTTAATGTGGTAAATCGGCCAGAAAACAACTGGCAGCCAAAACAGTGGAGGAGGGGGGATTGGACAAAAACGATGACCGCGGGGTCAAGGAAATTCCCGTTTTGGGAGCCGACACAAAACTGCCTCTTTTTTGCCTGATCCACCTCCAAACCTGTTGGAAAACAGTTACTGATCACTTTTAATGTGGTAAATCGGCCAGAAAACAACTGGCAGCCAAAACAGTGGAGGAGGGGGGATTGGACAAAAACGATGACCGCGGGGTCAAGGAAATTCCCGTTTTGGGAGCCGACACAAAACTGCCTCTTTTTTGCCTGATCCACCTCCAAACCTGTTGGAAAGCAGTTACTGATCACTTTTAATGTGGTAAATCGGCCAGAAAACAACTGGCAGCCAAAACAGTGGAGGAGGGGGGATTGGACAAAAACGATGACCGCGGGGTCAAGGAAATTCCCGTTTTGGGAGCCGACACAAAACTGCCTCTTTTTTGCCTGATCCACCTCCAAACCTGTTGGAAAACAGTTACTGATCACTTTTAATGTGGTAAATCGGCCAGAAAACAACTGGCAGCCAAAACAGTGGGATTGGACAAAAACGATGACCGCGGGGTCAAGGAAATTCCCGTTTTGGGAGCCGACACAAAACTGCCTCTTTTTTGCCTGATCCACCTCCAAACCTGTTGGAAAACAGTTACTGATCACTTTTAATGTGGTAAATCGGCCAGAAAACAACTGGCAGCCAAAATAGTGGAGGAGGGGGGATTGGACAAAAACGATGACCGCGGGGTCAAGGAAATTCCCGTTTTGGGAGCCGACACAAAACTGCCTCTTTTTTGCCTGATCCACCTCCAAACCTGTTGGAAAACAGTTACTGATCACTTTTAATGTGGTAAATCGGCCAGAAAACAACTGGCAGCCAAAACAGTGGGATTGGACAAAAACGATGACCGCGGGGTCAAGGAAATTCCCGTTTTGGGAGCCGACACAAAACTGCCTCTTTTTTGCCTGATCCACCTCCAAACCTGTTGGAAAACAGTTACTGATCACTTTTAATGTGGTAAATCGGCCAGAAAACAACTGGCAGCCAAAACAGTGGAGGAGGGGGGATTGGACAAAAACGATGACCGCGGGGTCAAGGAAATTCCCGTTTTGGGAGCCGACACAAAACTGCCTCTTTTTTGCCTGATCCACCTCCAAACCTGTTGGAAAACAGTTACTGATCACTTTTAATGTGGTAAATCGGCCAGAAAACAACTGGCAGCCAAAACAGTGGAGGAGGGGGGATTGGACAAAAACGATGACCGCGGGGTCAAGGAAATTCCCGTTTTGGGAGCCGACACAAAACTGCCTCTTTTTTGCCTGATCCACCTCCAAACCTGTTGGAAAACAGTTACTGATCACTTTTAATGTGGTAAATCGGCCAGAAAACAACTGGCAGCCAAAACAGTGGAGGAGGGGGGATTGGACAAAAACGATGACCGCGGGGTCAAGGAAATTCCCGTTTTGGGAGCCGACACAAAACTGCCTCTTTTTTGCCTGATCCACCTCCAAACCTGTTGGAAAACAGTTACTGATCACTTTTAATGTGGTAAATCGGCCAGAAAACAACTGGCAGCCAAAACAGTGGAGGAGGGGGGATTGGACAAAAACGATGACCGCGGGGTCAAGGAAATTCCCGTTTTGGGAGCCGACACAAAACTGCCTCTTTTTTGCCTGATCCACCTCCAAACCTGTTGGAAAGCAGTTACTGATCACTTTTAATGTGGTAAATCGGCCAGAAAACAACTGGCAGCCAAAACAGTGGAGGAGGGGGGATTGGACAAAAACGATGACCGCGGGGTCAAGGAAATTCCCGTTTTGGGAGCCGACACAAAACTGCCTCTTTTTTGCCTGATCCACCTCCAAACCTGTTGGAAAACAGTTACTGATCACTTTTAATGTGGTAAATCGGCCAGAAAACAACTGGCAGCCAAAACAGTGGGATTGGACAAAAACGATGACCGCGGGGTCAAGAAAATTCCCGTTTTGGGAGCCGACACAAAACTGCCTCTTTTTTGCCTGATCCACCTCCAAACCTGTTGGAAAACAGTTACTGATCACTTTTAATGTGGTAAATCGGCCAGAAAACAACTGGCAGCCAAAACAGTGGAGGAGGGGGGATTGGACAAAAACGATGACCGCGGGGTCAAGGAAATTCCCGTTTTGGGAGCCGACACAAAACTGCCTCTTTTTTGCCTGATCCACCTCCAAACCTGTTGGAAAACAGTTACTGATCACTTTTAATGTGGTAAATCGGCCAGAAAACAACTGGCAGCCAAAACAGTGGGATTGGACAAAAACGATGACCGCGGGGTCAAGAAAATTCCCGTTTTGGGAGCCGACACAAAACTGCCTCTTTTTTGCCTGATCCACCTCCAAACCTGTTGGAAAACAGTTACTGATCACTTTTAATGTGGTAAATCGGCCAGAAAACAACTGGCAGCCAAAACAGTGGAGGAGGGGGGATTGGACAAAAACGATGACCGCGGGGTCAAGGAAATTCCCGTTTTGGGAGCCGACACAAAACTGCCTCTTTTTTGCCTGATCCACCTCCAAACCTGTTGGAAAGCAGTTACTGATCACTTTTAATGTGGTAAATCGGCCAGAAAACAACTGGCAGCCAAAACAGTGGGATTGGACAAAAACGGTGACCGCGGGGTCAAGAAAATTCCCGTTTTGGGAGCCGACACAAAACTGCCTCTTTTTTGCCTGATCCACCTCCAAACCTGTTGGAAAGCAGTTACTGATCACTTTTAATGTGGTAAATCGGCCAGAAAACAACTGGCAGCCAAAACAGTGGGATTGGACAAAAACGATGACCGCGGGGTCAAGAAAATTCCCGTTTTGGGAGCCGACACAAAACTGCCTCTTTTTTGCCTGATCCACCTCCAAACCTGTTGGAAAACAGTTACTGATCACTTTTAATGTGGTAAATCCGCCAGAAAACAACTGGCAGCCAAAACAGTGGGATTGGACAAAAACGATGACCGCGGGGTCAAGAAAATTCCCGTTTTGGGAGCCGACACAAAACTGCCTCTTTTTTGCCTGATCCACCTCCAAACCTGTTGGAAAACAGTTACTGATCACTTTTAATGTGGTAAATCGGCCAGAAAACAACTGGCAGCCAAAACAGTGGAGGAGGGGGGATTGGACAAAAACGATGACCGCGGGGTCAAGAAAATTCCCGTTTTGGGAGCCGACACAAAACTGCCTCTTTTTTGCCTGATCCACCTCCAAACCTGTTGGAAAACAGTTACTGATCACTTTTAATGTGGTAAATCGGCCAGAAAACAACTGGCAGCCAAAACAGTGGAGGAGGGGGGATTGGACAAAAACGATGACCACGGGGTCAAGGAAATTCCCGTTTTGGGAGCCGACACAAAACTGCCTCTTTTTTGCCTGATCCACCTCCAAACCTGTTGGAAAACAGTTACTGATCACTTTTAATGTGGTAAATCGGCCAGAAAACAACTGGCAGCCAAAACAGTGGAGGAGGGGGGATTGGACAAAAACGATGACCGCGGGGTCAAGGAAATTCCCGTTTTGGGAGCCGACACAAAACTGCCTCTTTTTTGCCTGATCCACCTCCAAACCTGTTGGAAAACAGTTACTGATCACTTTTAATGTGGTAAATCGGCCAGAAAACAACTGGCAGCCAAAACAGTGGAGGAGGGGGGATTGGACAAAAACGATGACCGCGGGGTCAAGGAAATTCCCGTTTTGGGAGCCGACACAAAACTGCCTCTTTTTTGCCTGATCCACCTCCAAACCTGTTGGAAAACAGTTACTGATCACTTTTAATGTGGTAAATCGGCCAGAAAACAACTGGCAGCCAAAACAGTGGAGGAGGGGGGATTGGACAAAAACGATGACCGCGGGGTCAAGGAAATTCCCGTTTTGGGAGCCGACACAAAACTGCCTCTTTTTTGCCTGATCCACCTCCAAACCTGTTGGAAAGCAGTTACTGATCACTTTTAATGTGGTAAATCGGCCAGAAAACAACTGGCAGCCAAAACAGTGGAGGAGGGGGGATTGGACAAAAACGATGACCGCGGGGTCAAGGAAATTCCCGTTTTGGGAGCCGACACAAAACTGCCTCTTTTTTGCCTGATCCACCTCCAAACCTGTTGGAAAACAGTTACTGATCACTTTTAATGTGGTAAATCGGCCAGAAAACAACTGGCAGCCAAAACAGTGGGATTGGACAAAAACGATGACCGCGGGGTCAAGGAAATTCCCGTTTTGGGAGCCGACACAAAACTGCCTCTTTTTTGCCTGATCCACCTCCAAACCTGTTGGAAAACAGTTACTGATCACTTTTAATGTGGTAAATCGGCCAGAAAACAACTGGCAGCCAAAACAGTGGAGGAGGGGGGATTGGACAAAAACGATGACCGCGGGGTCAAGGAAATTCCCGTTTTGGGAGCCGACACAAAACTGCCTCTTTTTTGCCTGATCCACCTCCAAACCTGTTGGAAAACAGTTACTGATCACTTTTAATGTGGTAAATCGGCCAGAAAACAACTGGCAGCCAAAACAGTGGAGGAGGGGGGATTGGACAAAAACGATGACCGCGGGGTCAAGGAAATTCCCGTTTTGGGAGCCGACACAAAACTGCCTCTTTTTTGCCTGATCCACCTCCAAACCTGTTGGAAAACAGTTACTGATCACTTTTAATGTGGTAAATCGGCCAGAAAACAACTGGCAGCCAAAACAGTGGGATTGGACAAAAACGATGACCGCGGGGTCAAGGAAATTCCCGTTTTGGGAGCCGACACAAAACTGCCTCTTTTTTGCCTGATCCACCTCCAAACCTGTTGGAAAACAGTTACTGATCACTTTTAATGTGGTAAATCGGCCAGAAAACAACTGGCAGCCAAAATAGTGGAGGAGGGGGGATTGGACAAAAACGATGACCGCGGGGTCAAGGAAATTCCCGTTTTGGGAGCCGACACAAAACTGCCTCTTTTTTGCCTGATCCACCTCCAAACCTGTTGGAAAACAGTTACTGATCACTTTTAATGTGGTAAATCGGCCAGAAAACAACTGGCAGC
Source organism: Pempheris klunzingeri (assembly GCF_042242105.1). NCBI lineage: Eukaryota > Metazoa > Chordata > Actinopteri > Acropomatiformes > Pempheridae > Pempheris > Pempheris klunzingeri. The sequence goes on from NC_092028.1 coordinate 15,784,460, forward strand.
CAAAACAGTGGGATTGGACAAAAACGATGACCGCGGGGTCAAGGAAATTCCCGTTTTGGGAGCCGACACAAAACTGCCTCTTTTTTGCCTGATCCACCTCCAAACCTGTTGGAAAACAGTTACTGATCACTTTTAATGTGGTAAATCGGCCAGAAAACAACTGGCAGCCAAAACAGTGGAGGAGGGGGGATTGGACAAAAACGATGACCGCGGGGTCAAGGAAATTCCCGTTTTGGGAGCCGACACAAAACTGCCTCTTTTTTGCCTGATCCACCTCCAAACCTGTTGGAAAACAGTTACTGATCACTTTTAATGTGGTAAATCGGCCAGAAAACAACTGGCAGCCAAAACAGTGGAGGAGGGGGGATTGGACAAAAACGATGACCGCGGGGTCAAGGAAATTCCCGTTTTGGGAGCCGACACAAAACTGCCTCTTTTTTGCCTGATCCACCTCCAAACCTGTTGGAAAACAGTTACTGATCACTTTTAATGTGGTAAATCGGCCAGAAAACAACTGGCAGCCAAAACAGTGGAGGAGGGGGGATTGGACAAAAACGATGACCGCGGGGTCAAGGAAATTCCCGTTTTGGGAGCCGACACAAAACTGCCTCTTTTTTGCCTGATCCACCTCCAAACCTGTTGGAAAACAGTTACTGATCACTTTTAATGTGGTAAATCGGCCAGAAAACAACTGGCAGCCAAAACAGTGGAGGAGGGGGGATTGGACAAAAACGATGACCGCGGGGTCAAGGAAATTCCCGTTTTGGGAGCCGACACAAAACTGCCTCTTTTTTGCCTGATCCACCTCCAAACCTGTTGGAAAGCAGTTACTGATCACTTTTAATGTGGTAAATCGGCCAGAAAACAACTGGCAGCCAAAACAGTGGAGGAGGGGGGATTGGACAAAAACGATGACCGCGGGGTCAAGGAAATTCCCGTTTTGGGAGCCGACACAAAACTGCCTCTTTTTTGCCTGATCCACCTCCAAACCTGTTGGAAAACAGTTACTGATCACTTTTAATGTGGTAAATCGGCCAGAAAACAACTGGCAGCCAAAACAGTGGGATTGGACAAAAACGATGACCGCGGGGTCAAGAAAATTCCCGTTTTGGGAGCCGACACAAAACTGCCTCTTTTTTGCCTGATCCACCTCCAAACCTGTTGGAAAACAGTTACTGATCACTTTTAATGTGGTAAATCGGCCAGAAAACAACTGGCAGCCAAAACAGTGGAGGAGGGGGGATTGGACAAAAACGATGACCGCGGGGTCAAGGAAATTCCCGTTTTGGGAGCCGACACAAAACTGCCTCTTTTTTGCCTGATCCACCTCCAAACCTGTTGGAAAACAGTTACTGATCACTTTTAATGTGGTAAATCGGCCAGAAAACAACTGGCAGCCAAAACAGTGGGATTGGACAAAAACGATGACCGCGGGGTCAAGAAAATTCCCGTTTTGGGAGCCGACACAAAACTGCCTCTTTTTTGCCTGATCCACCTCCAAACCTGTTGGAAAACAGTTACTGATCACTTTTAATGTGGTAAATCGGCCAGAAAACAACTGGCAGCCAAAACAGTGGAGGAGGGGGGATTGGACAAAAACGATGACCGCGGGGTCAAGGAAATTCCCGTTTTGGGAGCCGACACAAAACTGCCTCTTTTTTGCCTGATCCACCTCCAAACCTGTTGGAAAGCAGTTACTGATCACTTTTAATGTGGTAAATCGGCCAGAAAACAACTGGCAGCCAAAACAGTGGGATTGGACAAAAACGGTGACCGCGGGGTCAAGAAAATTCCCGTTTTGGGAGCCGACACAAAACTGCCTCTTTTTTGCCTGATCCACCTCCAAACCTGTTGGAAAGCAGTTACTGATCACTTTTAATGTGGTAAATCGGCCAGAAAACAACTGGCAGCCAAAACAGTGGGATTGGACAAAAACGATGACCGCGGGGTCAAGAAAATTCCCGTTTTGGGAGCCGACACAAAACTGCCTCTTTTTTGCCTGATCCACCTCCAAACCTGTTGGAAAACAGTTACTGATCACTTTTAATGTGGTAAATCCGCCAGAAAACAACTGGCAGCCAAAACAGTGGGATTGGACAAAAACGATGACCGCGGGGTCAAGAAAATTCCCGTTTTGGGAGCCGACACAAAACTGCCTCTTTTTTGCCTGATCCACCTCCAAACCTGTTGGAAAACAGTTACTGATCACTTTTAATGTGGTAAATCGGCCAGAAAACAACTGGCAGCCAAAACAGTGGAGGAGGGGGGATTGGACAAAAACGATGACCGCGGGGTCAAGAAAATTCCCGTTTTGGGAGCCGACACAAAACTGCCTCTTTTTTGCCTGATCCACCTCCAAACCTGTTGGAAAACAGTTACTGATCACTTTTAATGTGGTAAATCGGCCAGAAAACAACTGGCAGCCAAAACAGTGGAGGAGGGGGGATTGGACAAAAACGATGACCACGGGGTCAAGGAAATTCCCGTTTTGGGAGCCGACACAAAACTGCCTCTTTTTTGCCTGATCCACCTCCAAACCTGTTGGAAAACAGTTACTGATCACTTTTAATGTGGTAAATCGGCCAGAAAACAACTGGCAGCCAAAACAGTGGAGGAGGGGGGATTGGACAAAAACGATGACCGCGGGGTCAAGGAAATTCCCGTTTTGGGAGCCGACACAAAACTGCCTCTTTTTTGCCTGATCCACCTCCAAACCTGTTGGAAAACAGTTACTGATCACTTTTAATGTGGTAAATCGGCCAGAAAACAACTGGCAGCCAAAACAGTGGAGGAGGGGGGATTGGACAAAAACGATGACCGCGGGGTCAAGGAAATTCCCGTTTTGGGAGCCGACACAAAACTGCCTCTTTTTTGCCTGATCCACCTCCAAACCTGTTGGAAAACAGTTACTGATCACTTTTAATGTGGTAAATCGGCCAGAAAACAACTGGCAGCCAAAACAGTGGAGGAGGGGGGATTGGACAAAAACGATGACCGCGGGGTCAAGGAAATTCCCGTTTTGGGAGCCGACACAAAACTGCCTCTTTTTTGCCTGATCCACCTCCAAACCTGTTGGAAAGCAGTTACTGATCACTTTTAATGTGGTAAATCGGCCAGAAAACAACTGGCAGCCAAAACAGTGGAGGAGGGGGGATTGGACAAAAACGATGACCGCGGGGTCAAGAAAATTCCCGTTTTGGGAGCCGACACAAAACTGCCTCTTTTTTGCCTGATCCACCTCCAAACCTGTTGGAAAACAGTTACTGATCACTTTTAATGTGGTAAATCCGCCAGAAAACAACTGGCAGCCAAAACAGTGGGATTGGACAAAAACGATGACCGCGGGGTCAAGAAAATTCCCGTTTTGGGAGCCGACACAAAACTGCCTCTTTTTTGCCTGATCCACCTCCAAACCTGTTGGAAAACAGTTACTGATCACTTTTAATGTGGTAAATCGGCCAGAAAACAACTGGCAGCCAAAACAGTGGAGGAGGGGGGATTGGACAAAAACGATGACCGCGGGGTCAAGAAAATTCCCGTTTTGGGAGCCGACACAAAACTGCCTCTTTTTTGCCTGATCCACCTCCAAACCTGTTGGAAAACAGTTACTGATCACTTTTAATGTGGTAAATCGGCCAGAAAACAACTGGCAGCCAAAACAGTGGAGGAGGGGGGATTGGACAAAAACGATGACCACGGGGTCAAGGAAATTCCCGTTTTGGGAGCCGACACAAAACTGCCTCTTTTTTGCCTGATCCACCTCCAAACCTGTTGGAAAACAGTTACTGATCACTTTTAATGTGGTAAATCGGCCAGAAAACAACTGGCAGCCAAAACAGTGGAGGAGGGGGGATTGGACAAAAACGATGACCGCGGGGTCAAGGAAATTCCCGTTTTGGGAGCCGACACAAAACTGCCTCTTTTTTGCCTGATCCACCTCCAAACCTGTTGGAAAACAGTTACTGATCACTTTTAATGTGGTAAATCGGCCAGAAAACAACTGGCAGCCAAAACAGTGGAGGAGGGGGGATTGGACAAAAACGATGACCGCGGGGTCAAGGAAATTCCCGTTTTGGGAGCCGACACAAAACTGCCTCTTTTTTGCCTGATCCACCTCCAAACCTGTTGGAAAACAGTTACTGATCACTTTTAATGTGGTAAATCGGCCAGAAAACAACTGGCAGCCAAAACAGTGGAGGAGGGGGGATTGGACAAAAACGATGACCGCGGGGTCAAGGAAATTCCCGTTTTGGGAGCCGACACAAAACTGCCTCTTTTTTGCCTGATCCACCTCCAAACCTGTTGGAAAGCAGTTACTGATCACTTTTAATGTGGTAAATCGGCCAGAAAACAACTGGCAGCCAAAACAGTGGAGGAGGGGGGATTGGACAAAAACGATGACCGCGGGGTCAAGGAAATTCCCGTTTTGGGAGCCGACACAAAACTGCCTCTTTTTTGCCTGATCCACCTCCAAACCTGTTGGAAAACAGTTACTGATCACTTTTAATGTGGTAAATCGGCCAGAAAACAACTGGCAGCCAAAACAGTGGGATTGGACAAAAACGATGACCGCGGGGTCAAGGAAATTCCCGTTTTGGGAGCCGACACAAAACTGCCTCTTTTTTGCCTGATCCACCTCCAAACCTGTTGGAAAACAGTTACTGATCACTTTTAATGTGGTAAATCGGCCAGAAAACAACTGGCAGCCAAAACAGTGGAGGAGGGGGGATTGGACAAAAACGATGACCGCGGGGTCAAGGAAATTCCCGTTTTGGGAGCCGACACAAAACTGCCTCTTTTTTGCCTGATCCACCTCCAAACCTGTTGGAAAGCAGTTACTGATCACTTTTAATGTGGTAAATCGGCCAGAAAACAACTGGCAGCCAAAACAGTGGGATTGGACAAAAACGATGACCGCGGGGTCAAGAAAATTCCCGTTTTGGGAGCCGACACAAAACTGCCTCTTTTTTGCCTGATCCACCTCCAAACCTGTTGGAAAACAGTTACTGATCACTTTTAATGTGGTAAATCGGCCAGAAAACAACTGGCAGCCAAAACAGTGGAGGAGGGGGGATTGGACAAAAACGATGACCGCGGGGTCAAGGAAATTCCCGTTTTGGGAGCCGACACAAAACTGCCTCTTTTTTGCCTGATCCACCTCCAAACCTGTTGGAAAACAGTTACTGATCACTTTTAATGTGGTAAATCGGCCAGAAAACAACTGGCAGCCAAAACAGTGGAGGAGGGGGGATTGGACAAAAACGATGACCGCGGGGTCAAGGAAATTCCCGTTTTGGGAGCCGACACAAAACTGCCTCTTTTTTGCCTGATCCACCTCCAAACCTGTTGGAAAACAGTTACTGATCACTTTTAATGTGGTAAATCGGCCAGAAAACAACTGGCAGCCAAAACAGTGGAGGAGGGGGGATTGGACAAAAACGATGACCGCGGGGTCAAGGAAATTCCCGTTTTGGGAGCCGACACAAAACTGCCTCTTTTTTGCCTGATCCACCTCCAAACCTGTTGGAAAACAGTTACTGATCACTTTTAATGTGGTAAATCGGCCAGAAAACAACTGGCAGCCAAAACAGTGGAGGAGGGGGGATTGGACAAAAACGATGACCGCGGGGTCAAGGAAATTCCCGTTTTGGGAGCCGACACAAAACTGCCTCTTTTTTGCCTGATCCACCTCCAAACCTGTTGGAAAACAGTTACTGATCACTTTTAATGTGGTAAATCGGCCAGAAAACAACTGGCAGCCAAAACAGTGGAGGAGGGGGGATTGGACAAAAACGATGACCGCGGGGTCAAGGAAATTCCCGTTTTGGGAGCCGACACAAAACTGCCTCTTTTTTGCCTGATCCACCTCCAAACCTGTTGGAAAACAGTTACTGATCACTTTTAATGTGGTAAATCGGCCAGAAAACAACTGGCAGCCAAAACAGTGGGATTGGACAAAAACGATGACCGCGGGGTCAAGGAAATTCCCGTTTTGGGAGCCGACACAAAACTGCCTCTTTTTTGCCTGATCCACCTCCAAACCTGTTGGAAAACAGTTACTGATCACTTTTAATGTGGTAAATCGGCCAGAAAACAACTGGCAGCCAAAACAGTGGAGGAGGGGGGATTGGACAAAAACGATGACCGCGGGGTCAAGGAAATTCCCGTTTTGGGAGCCGACACAAAACTGCCTCTTTTTTGCCTGATCCACCTCCAAACCTGTTGGAAAGCAGTTACTGATCACTTTTAATGTGGTAAATCGGCCAGAAAACAACTGGCAGCCAAAACAGTGGAGGAGGGGGGATTGGACAAAAACGATGTCAAATTCCCGTTTTGGGAGCCGACACAAAACTGCCTCTTTTTTGCCTGATCCACCTCCAAACCTGTTGGAAAACAGTTACTGATCACTTTTAATGTGGTAAATCGGCCAGAAAACAACTGGCAGCCAAAACAGTGGAGGAGGGGGAATTGGACAAAAACGATGACCGCGGGGTCAAAAAAATTCCCGTTTTGGGAGCCGACACAAAACTGCCTCTTTTTTGCCTGATCCACCTCCAAACCTGTTGGAAAACAGTTACTGATCACTTTTAATGTGGTAAATCGGCCAGAAAACAACTGGCAGCCAAAACAGTAGGATTGGACAAAAACGATGACCGCGGGGTCAAGGAAATTCCCGTTTTGGGAGCCGACACAAAACTGCCTCTTTTTTGCCTGATCCACCTCCAAACCTGTTGGAAAGCAGTTACTGATCACTTTTAATGTGGTAAATCGGCCAGAAAACAACTGGCAGCCAAAACAGTGGAGGAGGGGGGATTGGACAAAAACGATGTCAAATTCCCGTTTTGGGAGCCGACACAAAACTGCCTCTTTTTTGCCTGATCCACCTCCAAACCTGTTGGAAAACAGTTACTGATCACTTTTAATGTGGTAAATCGGCCAGAAAACAACTGGCAGCCAAAACAGTGGAGGAGGGGGAATTGGACAAAAACGATGACCGCGGGGTCAAAAAAATTCCCGTTTTGGGAGCCGACACAAAACTGCCTCTTTTTTGCCTGATCCACCTCCAAACCTGTTGGAAAACAGTTTCTGATCACTTTTAATGTGGTAAATCGGCCAGAAAACAACTGGCAGCCAAAACAGTAGGATTGGACAAAAACGATGACCGCGGGGTCAAGGAAATTCCCGTTTTGGGAGCCGACACAAAACTGCCTCTTTTTTGCCTGATCCACCTCCAAACCTGTTGGAAAGCAGTTACTGATCACTTTTAATGTGGTAAATTGGCCAGAAAACAACTGGCAGCCAAAACAGTGGAGGAGGGGGGATTGGACAAAAACGATGACCGCGGGGTCAAGGAAATTCCCGTTTTGGGAGCCGACACAAAACTGCCTCTTTTTTGCCTGATCCACCTCCAAACCTGTTGGAAAACAGTTACTGATCACTTTTAATGTGGTAAATCGGCCAGAAAACAACTGGCAGCCAAAACAGTGGAGGAGGGGGGATTGGACAAAAACGATGACCGCGGGGTCAAGGAAATTCCCGTTTTGGGAGCCGACACAAAACTGCCTCTTTTTTGCCTGATCCACCTCCAAACCTGTTGGAAAACAGTTACTGATCACTTTTAATGTGGTAAATCGGCCAGAAAACAACTGGCAGCCAAAACAGTGGAGGAGGGGGGATTGGACAAAAACGATGACCGCGGGGTCAAGGAAATTCCCGTTTTGGGAGCCAACACAAAACTGCCTCTTTTTTGCCTGATCCACCTCCAAACCTGTTGGAAAGCAGTTACTGATCACTTTTAATGTGGTAAATCGGCCAGAAAACAACTGGCAGCCAAAACAGTGGGATTGGACAAAAACGATGACCGCGGGGTCAAGAAAATTCCCGTTTTGGGAGCCGACACAAAACTGCCTCTTTTTTGCCTGATCCACCTCCAAACCTGTTGGAAAACAGTTACTGATCACTTTTAATGTGGTAAATCCGCCAGAAAACAACTGGCAGCCAAAACAGTGGAGGAGGGGGGATTGGACAAAAACGATGACCGCGGGGTCAAGGAAATTCCCGTTTTGGGAGCCGACACAAAACTGCCTCTTTTTTGCCTGATCCACCTCCAAATCTGTTGGAAAACAGTTACTGATCACTTTTAATGTGGTAAATCGGCCAGAAAACAACTGGCAGCCAAAACAGTGGAGGACGGGGGATTGGACAAAAACGATGACCGCGGGGTCAAGGAAATTCCCGTTTTGGGAGCCGACACAAAACTGCCTCTTTTTTGCCTGATCCACCTCCAAACCTGTTGGAAAGCAGTTACTGATCACTTTTAATGTGGTAAATCGGCCAGAAAACAACTGGCAGCCAAAACAGTGGGATTGGACAAAAACGATGACCGCGGGGTCAAGAAAATTCCCGTTTTGGGAGCCGACACAAAACTGCCTCTTTTTTGCCTGATCCACCTCCAAACCTGTTGGAAAACAGTTACTGATCACTTTTAATGTGGTAAATCGGCCAGAAAACAACTGGCAGCCAAAACAGTGGAGGAGGGGGGATTGGACAAAAACGATGACCGCGGGGTCAAGGAAATTCCCGTTTTGGGAGCCGACACAAAACTGCCTCTTTTTTGCCTGATCCACCTCCAAACCTGTTGGAAAACAGTTACTGATCACTTTTAATGTGGTAAATCGGCCAGAAAACAACTGGCAGCCAAAACAGTGGAGGAGGGGGGATTGGACAAAAACGATGACCCCGGTCAAGGAAATTCCCGTTTTGGGAGCCGACACAAAACTGCCTCTTTTTTGCCTGATCCACCTCCAAACCTGTTGGAAAGCAGTTACTGATCACTTTTAATGTGGTAAATCGGCCAGAAAACAACTGGCAGCCAAAACAGTGGGATTGGACAAAAACGATGACCGCGGGGTCAAGAAAATTCCCGTTTTGGGAGCCGACACAAAACTGCCTCTTTTTTGCCTGATCCACCTCCAAACCTGTTGGAAAACAGTTACTGATCACTTTTAATGTGGTAAATCGGCCAGAAAACAACTGGCAGCCAAAACAGTGGAGGAGGGGGGATTGGACAAAAACGATGACCGCGGGGTCAAGGAAATTCCCGTTTTGGGAGCCGACACAAAACTGCCTCTTTTTTGCCTGATCCACCTCCAAACCTGTTGGAAAACAGTTACTGATCACTTTTAATGTGGTAAATCGGCCAGAAAACAACTGGCAGCCAAAACAGTGGAGGAGGGGGGATTGGACAAAAACGATGACCCCGGTCAAGGAAATTCCCGTTTTGGGAGCCGACACAAAACTGCCTCTTTTTTGCCTGATCCACCTCCAAACCTGTTGGAAAGCAGTTACTGATCACTTTTAATGTGGTAAATCGGCCAGAAAACAACTGGCAGCCAAAACAGTGGGATTGGACAAAAACGATGACCGCGGGGTCAAGAAAATTCCCGTTTTGGGAGCCGACACAAAACTGCCTCTTTTTTGCCTGATCCACCTCCAAACCTGTTGGAAAACACTTACTGATCACTTTTAATGTGGTAAATCGACCAGAAAACAACTGGCAGCCAAAACAGTGGAGGAGGGGGGATTGGACAAAAACGATGACCGCGGGGTCAAGGAAATTCCCGTTTTGGGAGCCGACACAAAACTGCCTCTTTTTTGCCTGATCCACCTCCAAACCTGTTGGAAAACAGTTACTGATCACTTTTAATGTGGTAAATCGGCCAGAAAACAACTGGCAGCCAAAACAGTGGGATTGGACAAAAACGATGACCGCGGGGTCCAGAAAATTCCCGTTTTGGGAGCCGACACAAAACTGCCTCTTTTTTGCCTGATCCACCTCCAAACCTGTTGGAAAGCAGTTACTGATCACTTTTAATGTGGTAAATCGGCCAGAAAACAACTGGCAGCCAAAACAGTGGAGGAGGGGGGATTGGACAAAAACGATGACCGCGGGGTCAAGGAAATTCCCGTTTTGGGAGCCGACACAAAACTGCCTCTTTTTTGCCTGATCCACCTCCAAACCTGTTGGAAAACAGTTACTGATCACTTTTAATGTGGTAAATCGGCCAGAAAACAACTGGCAGCCAAAACAGTGGAGGAGGGGGGATTGGACAAAAACGATGACCGCGGGGTCAAGGAAATTCCCGTTTTGGGAGCCGACACAAAACTGCCTCTTTTTTGCCTGATCCACCTCCAAACCTGTTGGAAAGCAGTTACTGATCACTTTTAATGTGGTAAATCGGCCAGAAAACAACTGGCAGCCAAAACAGTGGAGGAGGGGGGATTGGACAAAAACGATGACCGCGGGGTCAAGGAAATTCCCGTTTTGGGAGCCGACACAAAACTGCCTCTTTTTTGCCTGATCCACCTCCAAACCTGTTGGAAAACAGTTACTGATCACTTTTAATGTGGTAAATCGGCCAGAAAACAACTGGCAGCCAAAACAGTGGAGGAGGGGGGATTGGACAAAAACGATGACCGCGGGGTCAAGGAAATTCCCGTTTTGGGAGCTGACACAAAACTGCCTCTTTTTTGCCTGATCCACCTCCAAACCTGTTGGAAAACAGTTACTGATCACTTTTAATGTGGTAAATCAGCCAGAAAACAACTGGCAGCCAAAACAGTGGGATTGGACAAAAACGATGACCGCGGGGTCAAGAAAATTCCCGTTTTGGGAGCCGACACAAAACTGCCTCTTTTTTGCCTGATCCACCTCCAAACCTGTTGGAAAACAGTTACTGATCACTTTTAATGTGGTAAATCGGCCAGAAAACAACTGGCAGCCAAAACAGTGGAGGAGGGGGGATTGGACAAAAACGATGACCGCGGGGTCAAGGAAATTCCCGTTTTGGGAGCCGACACAAAACTGCCTCTTTTTTGCCTGATCCACCTCCAAACCTGTTGGAAAACAGTTACTGATCACTTTTAATGTGGTAAATCGGCCAGAAAACAACTGGCAGCCAAAACAGTGGGATTGGACAAAAACGATGACCGCGGGGTCAAGAAAATTCCCGTTTTGGGAGCCGACACAAAACTGCCTCTTTTTTGCCTGATCCACCTCCAAACCTGTTGGAAAACAGTTACTGATCACTTTTAATGTGGTAAATCGGCCAGAAAACAACTGGCAGCCAAAACAGTGGAGGAGGGGGGATTGGACAAAAACGATGACCACGGGGTCAAGGAAATTCCCGTTTTGGGAGCCGACACAAAACTGCCTCTTTTTTGCCTGATCCACCTCCAAACCTGTTGGAAAACAGTTACTGATCACTTTTAATGTGGTAAATCGGCCAGAAAACAACTGGCAGCCAAAACAGTGGGATTGGACAAAAACGATGACCGCAGGGTCAAGAAAATTCCCGTTTTGGGAGCCGACACAAAACTGCCTCTTTTTTGCCTGATCCACCTCCAAACCTGTTGGAAAACAGTTACTGATCACTTTTAATGTGGTAAATCGGCCAGAAAACAACTGGCAGCCAAAACAGTGGAGGAGGGGGGATTGGACAAAAACGATGACCGCGGGGTCAAGGAAATTCCCGTTTTGGGAGCCGACACAAAACTGCCTCTTTTTTGCCTGATCCACCTCCAAACCTGTTGGAAAGCAGTTACTGATCACTTTTAATGTGGTAAATCGGCCAGAAAACAACTGGCAGCCAAAACAGTGGGATTGGACAAAAACGATGACCGCGGGGTCAAGAAAATTCCCGTTTTGGGAGCCGACACAAAACTGCCTCTTTTTTGCCTGATCCACCTCCAAACCTGTTGGAAAACAGTTACTGATCACTTTTAATGTGGTAAATCGGCCAGAAAACAACTGGCAGCCAAAACAGTGGAGGAGGGGGGATTGGACAAAAACGATGACCGCGGGGTCAAGGAAATTCCCGTTTTGGGAGCCGACACAAAACTGCCTCTTTTTTGCCTGATCCACCTCCAAACCTGTTGGAAAACAGTTACTGATCACTTTTAATGTGGTAAATCGGCCAGAAAACAACTGGCAGCCAAAACAGTGGAGGAGGGGGGATTGGACAAAAACGATGACCGCGGGGTCAAGGAAATTCCCGTTTTGGGAGCCGACACAAAACTGCCTCTTTTTTGCCTGATCCACCTCCAAACCTGTTGGAAAACAGTTACTGATCACTTTTAATGTGGTAAATCGGCCAGAAAACAACTGGCAGCCAAAACAGTGGAGGAGGGGGGATTGGACAAAAACGATGACCGCGGGGTCAAGGAAATTCCCGTTTTGGGAGCCGACACAAAACTGCCTCTTTTTTGCCTGATCCACCTCCAAACCTGTTGGAAAACAGTTACTGATCACTTTTAATGTGGTAAATCGGCCAGAAAACAACTGGCAGCCAAAACAGTGGGATTGGACAAAAACGATGACCGCAGGGTCAAGAAAATTCCCGTTTTGGGAGCCGACACAAAACTGCCTCTTTTTTGCCTGATCCACCTCCAAACCTGTTGGAAAACAGTTACTGATCACTTTTAATGTGGTAAATCGGCCAGAAAACAACTGGCAGCCAAAACAGTGGAGGAGGGGGGATTGGACAAAAACGATGACCGCGGGGTCAAGGAAATTCCCGTTTTGGGAGCCGACACAAAACTGCCTCTTTTTTGCCTGATCCACCTCCAAACCTGTTGGAAAACAGTTACTGATCACTTTTAATGTGGTAAATCGGCCAGAAAACAACTGGCAGCCAAAACAGTGGAGGAGGGGGGATTGGACAAAAACGATGACCGCGGGGTCAAGAAAATTCCCGTTTTGGGAGCCGACACAAAACTGCCTCTTTTTTGCCTGATCCACCTCCAAACCTGTTGGAAAACAGTTACTGATCACTTTTATTGTGGTAAATCGGCCAGAAAACAACTGGCAGCCAAAACAGTGGGATTGGACAAAAACGATGACCGCGGGGTCCAGAAAATTCCCGTTTTGGGAGCCGACACAAAACTGCCTCTTTTTTGCCTGATCCACCTCCAAACCTGTTGGAAAACAGTTACTGATCACTTTTAATGTGGTAAATCGGCCAGAAAACAACTGGCAGCCAAAACAGTGGAGGAGGGGGGATTGGACAAAAACGATGACCGCGGGGTCAAGGAAATTCCCGTTTTGGGAGCTGACACAAAACTGCCTCTTTTTTGCCTGATCCACCTCCAAACCTGTTGGAAAACAGTTACTGATCACTTTTAATGTGGTAAATCAGCCAGAAAACAACTGGCAGCCAAAACAGTGGGATTGGACAAAAACGATGACCGCGGGGTCAAGAAAATTCCCGTTTTGGGAGCCGACACAAAACTGCCTCTTTTTTGCCTGATCCACCTCCAAACCTGTTGGAAAACAGTTACTGATCACTTTTAATGTGGTAAATCGGCCAGAAAACAACTGGCAGCCAAAACAGTGGAGGAGGGGGGATTGGACAAAAACCATGACCGCGGGGTCAAGGAAATTCCCGTTTTGGGAGCCGACACAAAACTGCCTCTTTTTTGCCTGATCCACCTCCAAACCTGTTGGAAAGCAGTTACTGATCACTTTTAATGTGGTAAATCGGCCAGAAAACAACTGGCAGCCAAAACAGTGGGATTGGACAAAAACGATGACCGCGGGGTCAAGAAAATTCCCGTTTTGGGAGCCGACACAAAACTGCCTCTTTTTTGCCTGATCCACCTCCAAACCTGTTGGAAAACAGTTACTGATCACTTTTAATGTGGTAAATCGGCCAGAAAACAACTGGCAGCCAAAACAGTGGAGGAGGGGGGATTGGACAAAAACGATGACCGCGGGGTCAAGGAAATTCCCGTTTTGGGAGCCGACACAAAACTGCCTCTTTTTTGCCTGATCCACCTCCAAACCTGTTGGAAAACAGTTACTGATCACTTTTAATGTGGTAAATCGGCCAGAAAACAACTGGCAGCCAAAACAGTGGGATTGGACAAAAACGATGACCGCGGGGTCAAGAAAATTCCCGTTTTGGGAGCCGACACAAAACTGCCTCTTTTTTGCCTGATCCACCTCCAAACCTGTTGGAAAACAGTTACTGATCACTTTTAATGTGGTAAATCGGCCAGAAAACAACTGGCAGCCAAAACAGTGGAGGAGGGGGAATTGGACAAAAACGATGACCGCGGGGTCAAAAAAATTCCCGTTTTGGGAGCCGACACAAAACTGCCTCTTTTTTGCCTGATCCACCTCCAAACCTGTTGGAAAACAGTTACTGATCACTTTTAATGTGGTAAATCGGCCAGAAAACAACTGGCAGCCAAAACAGTGGAGGAGGGGGGATTGGACAAAAACGATGACCGCGGGGTCAAGGAAATTCCCGTTTTGGGAGCCGACACAAAACTGCCTCTTTTTTGCCTGATCCACCTCCAAACCTGTTGGAAAACAGTTACTGATCACTTTTAATGTGGTAAATCGGCCAGAAAACAACTGGCAGCCAAAACAGTGGAGGAGGGGGGATTGGACAAAAACGATGACCGCGGGGTCAAGGAAATTCCCGTTTTGGGAGCCGACACAAAACTGCCTCTTTTTTGCCTGATCCACCTCCAAACCTGTTGGAAAACAGTTACTGATCACTTTTAATGTGGTAAATCGGCCAGAAAACAACTGGCAGCCAAAACAGTGGGATTGGACAAAAACGATGACCGCGGGGTCAAGAAAATTCCCGTTTTGGGAGCCGACACAAAACTGCCTCTTTTTTGCCTGATCCACCTCCAAACCTGTTGGAAAACAGTTACTGATCACTTTTAATGTGGTAAATCGGCCAGAAAACAACTGGCAGCCAAAACAGTGGAGGAGGGGGAATTGGACAAAAACGATGACCGCGGGGTCAAAAAAATTCCCGTTTTGGGAGCCGACACAAAACTGCCTCTTTTTTGCCTGATCCACCTCCAAACCTGTTGGAAAACAGTTACTGATCACTTTTAATGTGGTAAATCGGCCAGAAAACAACTGGCAGCCAAAACAGTGGAGGAGGGGGGATTGGACAAAAACGATGACCGCGGGGTCAAGGAAATTCCCGTTTTGGGAGCCGACACAAAACTGCCTCTTTTTTGCCTGATCCACCTCCAAACCTGTTGGAAAACAGTTACTGATCACTTTTAATGTGGTAAATCGGCCAGAAAACAACTGGCAGCCAAAACAGTGGAGGAGGGGGGATTGGACAAAAACCATGACCGCGGGGTCAAGGAAATTCCCGTTTTGGGAGCCGACACAAAACTGCCTCTTTTTTGCCTGATCCACCTCCAAACCTGTTGGAAAACAGTTACTGATCACTTTTATTGTGGTAAATCGGCCAGAAAACAACTGGCAGCCAAAACAGTGGGATTGGACAAAAACGATGACCGCGGGGTCCAGAAAATTCCCGTTTTGGGAGCCGACACAAAACTGCCTCTTTTTTGCCTGATCCACCTCCAAACCTGTTGGAAAACAGTTACTGATCACTTTTAATGTGGTAAATCGGCCAGAAAACAACTGGCAGCCAAAACAGTGGAGGAGGGGGGATTGGACAAAAACGATGACCGCGGGGTCAAGGAAATTCCCGTTTTGGGAGCTGACACAAAACTGCCTCTTTTTTGCCTGATCCACCTCCAAACCTGTTGGAAAACAGTTACTGATCACTTTTAATGTGGTAAATCAGCCAGAAAACAACTGGCAGCCAAAACAGTGGGATTGGACAAAAACGATGACCGCGGGGTCAAGAAAATTCCCGTTTTGGGAGCCGACACAAAACTGCCTCTTTTTTGCCTGATCCACCTCCAAACCTGTTGGAAAACAGTTACTGATCACTTTTAATGTGGTAAATCGGCCAGAAAACAACTGGCAGCCAAAACAGTGGAGGAGGGGGGATTGGACAAAAACCATGACCGCGGGGTCAAGGAAATTCCCGTTTTGGGAGCCGACACAAAACTGCCTCTTTTTTGCCTGATCCACCTCCAAACCTGTTGGAAAGCAGTTACTGATCACTTTTAATGTGGTAAATCGGCCAGAAAACAACTGGCAGCCAAAACAGTGGGATTGGACAAAAACGATGACCGCGGGGTCAAGAAAATTCCCGTTTTGGGAGCCGACACAAAACTGCCTCTTTTTTGCCTGATCCACCTCCAAACCTGTTGGAAAACAGTTACTGATCACTTTTAATGTGGTAAATCGGCCAGAAAACAACTGGCAGCCAAAACAGTGGAGGAGGGGGGATTGGACAAAAACGATGACCGCGGGGTCAAGGAAATTCCCGTTTTGGGAGCCGACACAAAACTGCCTCTTTTTTGCCTGATCCACCTCCAAACCTGTTGGAAAACAGTTACTGATCACTTTTAATGTGGTAAATCGGCCAGAAAACAACTGGCAGCCAAAACAGTGGGATTGGACAAAAACGATGACCGCGGGGTCAAGAAAATTCCCGTTTTGGGAGCCGACACAAAACTGCCTCTTTTTTGCCTGATCCACCTCCAAACCTGTTGGAAAACAGTTACTGATCACTTTTAATGTGGTAAATCGGCCAGAAAACAACTGGCAGCCAAAACAGTGGAGGAGGGGGAATTGGACAAAAACGATGACCGCGGGGTCAAAAAAATTCCCGTTTTGGGAGCCGACACAAAACTGCCTCTTTTTTGCCTGATCCACCTCCAAACCTGTTGGAAAACAGTTACTGATCACTTTTAATGTGGTAAATCGGCCAGAAAACAACTGGCAGCCAAAACAGTAGGATTGGACAAAAACGATGACCGCGGGGTCAAGGAAATTCCCGTTTTGGGAGCCGACACAAAACTGCCTCTTTTTTGCCTGATCCACCTCCAAACCTGTTGGAAAGCAGTTACTGATCACTTTTAATGTGGTAAATCGGCCAGAAAACAACTGGCAGCCAAAACAGTGGGATTGGACAAAAACGATGACCGCGGGGTCAAGAAAATTCCCGTTTTGGGAGCCGACACAAAACTGCCTCTTTTTTGCCTGATCCACCTCCAAACCTGTTGGAAAACAGTTACTGATCACTTTTAATGTGGTAAATCCGCCAGAAAACAACTGGCAGCCAAAACAGTGGAGGAGGGGGGATTGGACAAAAACGATGACCGCGGGGTCAAGGAAATTCCCGTTTTGGGAGCCGACACAAAACTGCCTCTTTTTTGCCTGATCCACCTCCAAACCTGTTGGAAAACAGTTACTGATCACTTTTAATGTGGTAAATCGGCCAGAAAACAACTGGCAGCCAAAACAGTGGAGGACGGGGGATTGGACAAAAACGATGACCGCGGGGTCAAGGAAATTCCCGTTTTGGGAGCCGACACAAAACTGCCTCTTTTTTGCCTGATCCACCTCCAAACCTGTTGGAAAGCAGTTACTGATCACTTTTAATGTGGTAAATCGGCCAGAAAACAACTGGCAGCCAAAACAGTGGGATTGGACAAAAACGATGACCGCGGGGTCAAGAAAATTCCCGTTTTGGGAGCCGACACAAAACTGCCTCTTTTTTGCCTGATCCACCTCCAAACCTGTTGGAAAACAGTTACTGATCACTTTTAATGTGGTAAATCGGCCAGAAAACAACTGGCAGCCAAAACAGTGGAGGAGGGGGGATTGGACAAAAACGATGACCGCGGGGTCAAGGAAATTCCCGTTTTGGGAGCCGACACAAAACTGCCTCTTTTTTGCCTGATCCACCTCCAAACCTGTTGGAAAGCAGTTACTGATCACTTTTAATGTGGTAAATCGGCCAGAAAACAACTGGCAGCCAAAACAGTGGGATTGGACAAAAACGATGACCGCGGGGTCAAGAAAATTCCCGTTTTGGGAGCCGACACAAAACTGCCTCTTTTTTGCCTGATCCACCTCCAAACCTGTTGGAAAACAGTTACTGATCACTTTTAATGTGGTAAATCGGCCAGAAAACAACTGGCAGCCAAAACAGTGGAGGAGGGGGGATTGGACAAAAACGATGACCGCGGGGTCAAGGAAATTCCCGTTTTGGGAGCCGACACAAAACTGCCTCTTTTTTGCCTGATCCACCTCCAAACCTGTTGGAAAACAGTTACTGATCACTTTTAATGTGGTAAATCGGCCAGAAAACAACTGGCAGCCAAAACAGTGGGATTGGACAAAAACGATGACCGCGGGGTCAAGAAAATTCCCGTTTTGGGAGCCGACACAAAACTGCCTCTTTTTTGCCTGATCCACCTCCAAACCTGTTGGAAAACAGTTACTGATCACTTTTAATGTGGTAAATCGGCCAGAAAACAACTGGCAGCCAAAACAGTGGAGGAGGGGGGATTGGACAAAAACGATGACCGCGGGGTCAAGGAAATTCCCGTTTTGGGAGCCGACACAAAACTGCCTCTTTTTTGCCTGATCCACCTCCAAACCTGTTGGAAAGCAGTTACTGATCACTTTTAATGTGGTAAATCGGCCAGAAAACAACTGGCAGCCAAAACAGTGGGATTGGACTAAAACGATGACCGCGGGGTCAAGAAAATTCCCGTTTTGGGAGCCGACACAAAACTGCCTCTTTTTTGCCTGATCCACCTCCAAACCTGTTGGAAAACAGTTACTGATCACTTTTAATGTGGTAAATCGGCCAGAAAACAACTGGCAGCCAAAACAGTGGAGGAGGGGGGATTGGACAAAAACGATGACCGCGGGGTCAAGGAAATTCCCGTTTTGGGAGCCGACACAAAACTGCCTCTTTTTTGCCTGATCCACCTCCAAACCTGTTGGAAAACAGTTACTGATCACTTTTAATGTGGTAAATCGGCCAGAAAACAACTGGCAGCCAAAACAGTGGAGGAGGGGGGATTGGACAAAAACGATGACCGCGGGGTCAAGGAAATTCCCGTTTTGGGAGCCGACACAAAACTGCCTCTTTTTTGCCTGATCCACCTCCAAACCTGTTGGAAAGCAGTTACTGATCACTTTTAATGTGGTAAATCGGCCAGAAAACAACTGGCAGCCAAAACAGTGGGATTGGACAAAAACGATGACCGCGGGGTCAAGAAAATTCCCGTTTTGGGAGCCGACACAAAACTGCCTCTTTTTTGCCTGATCCACCTCCAAACCTGTTGGAAAACAGTTACTGATCACTTTTAATGTGGTAAATCGGCCAGAAAACAACTGGCAGCCAAAACAGTGGAGGAGGGGGGATTGGACAAAAACGATGACCGCGGGGTCAAGGAAATTCCCGTTTTGGGAGCCGACACAAAACTGCCTCTTTTTTGCCTGATCCACCTCCAAACCTGTTGGAAAACAGTTACTGATCACTTTTAATGTGGTAAATCGGCCAGAAAACAACTGGCAGCCAAAACAGTGGAGGAGGGGGGATTGGACAAAAACGATGACCGCGGGGTCAAGGAAATTCCCGTTTTGGGAGCCGACACAAAACTGCCTCTTTTTTGCCTGATCCACCTCCAAACCTGTTGGAAAACAGTTACTGATCACTTTTAATGTGGTAAATCGGCCAGAAAACAACTGGCAGCCAAAACAGTGGAGGAGGGGGGATTGGACAAAAACGATGACCGCGGGGTCAAGGAAATTCCCGTTTTGGGAGCCGACACAAAACTGCCTCTTTTTTGCCTGATCCACCTCCAAACCTGTTGGAAAACAGTTACTGATCACTTTTAATGTGGTAAATCGGCCAGAAAACAACTGGCAGCCAAAACAGTGGAGGAGGGGGGATTGGACAAAAACGATGACCGCGGGGTCAAGGAAATTCCCGTTTTGGGAGCCGACACAAAACTGCCTCTTTTTTGCCTGATCCACCTCCAAACCTGTTGGAAAACAGTTACTGGTCACTTTTAATGTGGTAAATCGGCCAGAAAACAACTGGCAGCCAAAACAGTGGGATTGGACAAAAACGATGACCGCGGGGTCAAGAAAATTCCCGTTTTGGGAGCCGACACAAAACTGCCTCTTTTTTGCCTGATCCACCTCCAAACCTGTTGGAAAACAGTTACTGATCACTTTTAATGTGGTAAATCGGCCAGAAAACAACTGGCAGCCAAAACAGTGGAGGAGGGGGGATTGGACAAAAACGATGACCGCGGGGTCAAGGAAATTCCCGTTTTGGGAGCCGACACAAAACTGCCTCTTTTTTGCCTGATCCACCTCCAAACCTGTTGGAAAGCAGTTACTGATCACTTTTAATGTGGTAAATCGGCCAGAAAACAACTGGCAGCCAAAACAGTGGAGGAGGGGGGATTGGACAAAAACGATGTCAAATTCCCGTTTTGGGAGCCGACACAAAACTGCCTCTTTTTTGCCTGATCCACCTCCAAACCTGTTGGAAAGCAGTTACTGATCACTTTTAATGTGGTAAATCGGCCAGAAAACAACTGGCAGCCAAAACAGTGGGATTGGACAAAAACGATGACCGCGGGGTCAAGAAAATTCCCGTTTTGGGAGCCGACACAAAACTGCCTCTTTTTTGCCTGATCCACCTCCAAACCTGTTGGAAAACAGTTACTGATCACTTTTAATGTGGTAAATCGGCCAGAAAACAACTGGCAGCCAAAACAGTGGAGGAGGGGGGATTGGACAAAAACGATGACCGCGGGGTCAAGGAAATTCCCGTTTTGGGAGCCGACACAAAACTGCCTCTTTTTTGCCTGATCCACCTCCAAACCTGTTGGAAAACAGTTACTGATCACTTTTAATGTGGTAAATCGGCCAGAAAACAACTGGCAGCCAAAACAGTGGGATTGGACAAAAACGATGACCGCGGGGTCAAGAAAATTCCCGTTTTGGGAGCCGACACAAAACTGCCTCTTTTTTGCCTGATCCACCTCCAAACCTGTTGGAAAACAGTTACTGATCACTTTTAATGTGGTAAATCGGCCAGAAAACAACTGGCAGCCAAAACAGTGGAGGAGGGGGGATTGGACAAAAACGATGACTGCGGGGTCAAGGAAATTCCCGTTTTGGGAGCCGACACAAAACTGCCTCTTTTTTGCCTGATCCACCTCCAAACCTGTTGGAAAGCAGTTACTGATCACTTTTAATGTGGTAAATCGGCCAGAAAACAACTGGCAGCCAAAACAGTGGGATTGGACTAAAACGATGACCGCGGGGTCAAGAAAATTCCCGTTTTGGGAGCCGACACAAAACTGCCTCTTTTTTGCCTGATCCACCTCCAAACCTGTTGGAAAACAGTTACTGATCACTTTTAATGTGGTAAATCGGCCAGAAAACAACTGGCAGCCAAAACAGTGGAGGAGGGGGGATTGGACAAAAACGATGACCGCGGGGTCAAGGAAATTCCCGTTTTGGGAGCCGACACAAAACTGCCTCTTTTTTGCCTGATCCACCTCCAAACCTGTTGGAAAACAGTTACTGATCACTTTTAATGTGGTAAATCGGCCAGAAAACAACTGGCAGCCAAAACAGTGGGATTGGACAAAAACGATGACCGCGGGGTCAAGGAAATTCCCGTTTTGGGAGCCGACACAAAACTGCCTCTTTTTTGCCTGATCCACCTCCAAACCTGTTGGAAAACAGTTACTGATCACTTTTAATGTGGTAAATCGGCCAGAAAACAACTGGCAGCCAAAACAGTGGGATTGGACAAAAACGATGACCGCGGGGTCAAGAAAATTCCCGTTTTGGGAGCCGACACAAAACTGCCTCTTTTTTGCCTGATCCACCTCCAAACCTGTTGGAAAACAGTTACTGATCACTTTTAATGTGGTAAATCGGCCAGAAAACAACTGGCAGCCAAAACAGTGGAGGAGGGGGATTGGACAAAAACGATGACCGCGGGGTCAAGGAAATTCCCGTTTTGGGAGCCGATACAAAACTGCCTCTTTTTTGCCTGATCCACCTCCAAACCTGTTGGAAAGCAGTTACTGATCACTTTTAATGTGGTAAATCGGCCAGAAAACAACTGGCAGCCAAAACAGTGGGATTGGACAAAAACGATGACCGCGGGGTCAAGAAAATTCCCGTTTTGGGAGCCGACACAAAACTGCCTCTTTTTTGCCTGATCCACCTCCAAACCTGTTGGAAAACAGTTACTGATCACTTTTAATGTGGTAAATCGGCCAGAAAACAACTGGCAGCCAAAACAGTGGGATTGGACAAAAACGATGACCGCGGGGTCAAGGAAATTCCCGTTTTGGGAGCCGACACAAAACTGCCTCTTTTTTGCCTGATCCACCTCCAAACCTGTTGGAAAACAGTTACTGATCACTTTTAATGTGGTAAATCGGCCAGAAAACAACTGGCAGCCAAAACAGTGGGATTGGACAAAAACGATGACCGCGGGGTCAAGAAAATTCCCGTTTTGGGAGCCGACACAAAACTGCCTCTTTTTTGCCTGATCCACCTCCAAACCTGTTGGAAAACAGTTACTGATCACTTTTAATGTGGTAAATCGGCCAGAAAACAACTGGCAGCCAAAACAGTGGAGGAGGGGGGATTGGACAAAAACGATGACCGCGGGGTCAAGGAAATTCCCGTTTTGGGAGCCGACACAAAACTGCCTCTTTTTTGCCTGATCCACCTCCAAACCTGTTGGAAAACAGTTACTGATCACTTTTAATGTGGTAAATCGGCCAGAAAACAACTGGCAGCCAAAACAGTGGAGGAGGGGGGATTGGACAAAAACGATGACCGCGGGGTCAAGGAAATTCCCGTTTTGGGAGCCGACACAAAACTGCCTCTTTTTTGCCTGATCCACCTCCAAACCTGTTGGAAAACAGTTACTGATCACTTTTAATGTGGTAAATCGGCCAGAAAACAACTGGCAGCCAAAACAGTGGGATTGGACAAAAACGATGACCGCGGGGTCAAGGAAATTCCCGTTTTGGGAGCCGACACAAAACTGCCTCTTTTTTGCCTGATCCACCTCCAAACCTGTTGGAAAACAGTTACTGATCACTTTTAATGTGGTAAATCGGCCAGAAAACAACTGGCAGCCAAAACAGTGGGATTGGACAAAAACGATGACCGCGGGGTCAAGAAAATTCCCGTTTTGGGAGCCGACACAAAACTGCCTCTTTTTTGCCTGATCCACCTCCAAACCTGTTGGAAAACAGTTACTGATCACTTTTAATGTGGTAAATCGGCCAGAAAACAACTGGCAGCCAAAACAGTGGAGGAGGGGGGATTGGACAAAAACGATGACCGCGGGGTCAAGGAAATTCCCGTTTTGGGAGCCGACACAAAACTGCCTCTTTTTTGCCTGATCCACCTCCAAACCTGTTGGAAAACAGTTACTGATCACTTTTAATGTGGTAAATCGGCCAGAAAACAACTGGCAGCCAAAACAGTGGGATTGGACAAAAACGATGACCGCGGGGTCAAGGAAATTCCCGTTTTGGGAGCCGACACAAAACTGCCTCTTTTTTGCCTGATCCACCTCCAAACCTGTTGGAAAACAGTTACTGATCACTTTTAATGTGGTAAATCGGCCAGAAAACAACTGGCAGCCAAAACAGTGGGATTGGACAAAAACGATGACCGCGGGGTCAAGAAAATTCCCGTTTTGGGAGCCGACACAAAACTGCCTCTTTTTTGCCTGATCCACCTCCAAACCTGTTGGAAAACAGTTACTGATCACTTTTAATGTGGTAAATCGGCCAGAAAACAACTGGCAGCCAAAACAGTGGAGGAGGGGGGATTGGACAAAAACGATGACCGCGGGGTCAAGGAAATTCCCGTTTTGGGAGCCGACACAAAACTGCCTCTTTTTTGCCTGATCCACCTCCAAACCTGTTGGAAAGCAGTTACTGATCACTTTTAATGTGGTAAATCGGCCAGAAAACAACTGGCAGCCAAAACAGTGGGATTGGACAAAAACGATGACCGCGGGGTCAAGAAAATTCCCGTTTTGGGAGCCGACACAAAACTGCCTCTTTTTTGCCTGATCCACCTCCAAACCTGTTGGAAAACAGTTACTGATCACTTTTAATGTGGTAAATCGGCCAGAAAACAACTGGCAGCCAAAACAGTGGAGGAGGGGGGATTGGACAAAAACGATGACCGCGGGGTCAAGGAAATTCCCGTTTTGGGAGCCGACACAAAACTGCCTCTTTTTTGCCTGATCCACCTCCAAACCTGTTGGAAAACAGTTACTGATCACTTTTAATGTGGTAAATCGGCCAGAAAACAACTGGCAGCCAAAACAGTGGGATTGGACAAAAACGATGACCGCGGGGTCAAGGAAATTCCCGTTTTGGGAGCCGACACAAAACTGCCTCTTTTTTGCCTGATCCACCTCCAAACCTGTTGGAAAACAGTTACTGATCACTTTTAATGTGGTAAATCGGCCAGAAAACAACTGGCAGCCAAAACAGTGGGGGGATTGGACAAAAACGATGACCGCGGGGTCAAGAAAATTCCCGTTTTGGGAGCCGACACAAAACTGCCTCTTTTTTGCCTGATCCACCTCCAAACCTGTTGGAAAACAGTTACTGATCACTTTTAATGTGGTAAATCGGCCAGAAAACAACTGGCAGCCAAAACAGTGGAGGAGGGGGATTGGACAAAAACGATGACCGCGGGGTCAAGGAAATTCCCGTTTTGGGAGCCGACACAAAACTGCCTCTTTTTTGCCTGATCCACCTCCAAACCTGTTGGAAAACAGTTACTGATCACTTTTAATGTGGTAAATCGGCCAGAAAACAACTGGCAGCCAAAACAGTGGAGGAGGGGGGATTGGACAAAAACGATGACCGCGGGGTCAAGAAAATTCCCGTTTTGGGAGCCGACACAAAACTGCCTCTTTTTTGCCTGATCCACCTCCAAACCTGTTGGAAAACAGTTACTGATCACTTTTAATGTGGTAAATCGGCCAGAAAACAACTGGCAGCCAAAACAGTGGAGGAGGGGGGATTGGACAAAAACGATGACCGCGGGGTCAAGGAAATTCCCGTTTTGGGAGCCGACACAAAACTGCCTCTTTTTTGCCTGATCCACCTCCAAACCTGTTGGAAAACAGTTACTGATCACTTTTAATGTGGTAAATCGGCCAGAAAACAACTGGCAGCCAAAACAGTGGGATTGGACAAAAACGATGACCGCGGGTCAAGAAAATTCCCGTTTTGGGAGCCGACACAAAACTGCCTCTTTTTTGCCTGATCCACCTCCAAACCTGTTGGAAAACAGTTACTGATCACTTTTAATGTGGTAAATCGGCCAGAAAACAACTGGCAGCCAAAACAGTGGAGGAGGGGGGATTGGACAAAAACGATGACCGCGGGGTCAAGGAAATTCCCGTTTTGGGAGCCGACACAAAACTGCCTCTTTTTTGCCTGATCCACCTCCAAACCTGTTGGAAAGCAGTTACTGATCACTTTTAATGTGGTAAATCGCCAGAAAACA
The DNA here is from genome assembly GCF_042242105.1 of Pempheris klunzingeri. Classification (NCBI taxonomy): domain Eukaryota; kingdom Metazoa; phylum Chordata; class Actinopteri; order Acropomatiformes; family Pempheridae; genus Pempheris; species Pempheris klunzingeri. Next base: position 15,809,754 of record NC_092028.1, read on the forward strand.
ACTGGCAGCCAAAACAGTGGGATTGGACAAAAACGATGACCGCGGGGTCAAGAAAATTCCCGTTTTGGGAGCCGACACAAAACTGCCTCTTTTTTGCCTGATCCACCTCCAAACCTGTTGGAAAACAGTTACTGATCACTTTTAATGTGGTAAATCGGCCAGAAAACAACTGGCAGCCAAAACAGTGGAGGAGGGGGGATTGGACAAAAACGATGACCGCGGGGTCAAGGAAATTCCCGTTTTGGGAGCCGACACAAAACTGCCTCTTTTTTGCCTGATCCACCTCCAAACCTGTTGGAAAACAGTTACTGATCACTTTTAATGTGGTAAATCGGCCAGAAAACAACTGGCAGCCAAAACAGTGGGATTGGACAAAAACGATGACCGCGGGGTCAAGGAAATTCCCGTTTTGGGAGCCGACACAAAACTGCCTCTTTTTTGCCTGATCCACCTCCAAACCTGTTGGAAAACAGTTACTGATCACTTTTAATGTGGTAAATCGGCCAGAAAACAACTGGCAGCCAAAACAGTGGGATTGGACAAAAACGATGACCGCGGGGTCAAGAAAATTCCCGTTTTGGGAGCCGACACAAAACTGCCTCTTTTTTGCCTGATCCACCTCCAAACCTGTTGGAAAACAGTTACTGATCACTTTTAATGTGGTAAATCGGCCAGAAAACAACTGGCAGCCAAAACAGTGGAGGAGGGGGGATTGGACAAAAACGATGACCGCGGGGTCAAGGAAATTCCCGTTTTGGGAGCCGACACAAAACTGCCTCTTTTTTGCCTGATCCACCTCCAAACCTGTTGGAAAGCAGTTACTGATCACTTTTAATGTGGTAAATCGGCCAGAAAACAACTGGCAGCCAAAACAGTGGGATTGGACAAAAACGATGACCGCGGGGTCAAGAAAATTCCCGTTTTGGGAGCCGACACAAAACTGCCTCTTTTTTGCCTGATCCACCTCCAAACCTGTTGGAAAACAGTTACTGATCACTTTTAATGTGGTAAATCGGCCAGAAAACAACTGGCAGCCAAACAGTGGAGGAGGGGGATTGGACAAAAACGATGACCGCGGGGTCAAGGAAATTCCCGTTTTGGGAGCCGACACAAAACTGCCTCTTTTTTGCCTGATCCACCTCCAAACCTGTTGGAAAACAGTTACTGATCACTTTTAATGTGGTAAATCGGCCAGAAAACAACTGGCAGCCAAAACAGTGGGATTGGACAAAAACGATGACCGCGGGGTCAAGGAAATTCCCGTTTTGGGAGCCGACACAAAACTGCCTCTTTTTTGCCTGATCCACCTCCAAACCTGTTGGAAAACAGTTACTGATCACTTTTAATGTGGTAAATCGGCCAGAAAACAACTGGCAGCCAAAACAGTGGGATTGGACAAAAACGATGACCGCGGGGTCAAGAAATTCCCGTTTTGGGAGCCGACACAAAACTGCCTCTTTTTTGCCTGATCCACCTCCAAACCTGTTGGAAAACAGTTACTGATCACTTTTAATGTGGTAAATCGGCCAGAAAACAACTGGCAGCCAAAACAGTGGAGGAGGGGGATTGGACAAAAACGATGACCGCGGGGTCAAGGAAATTCCCGTTTTGGGAGCCGACACAAAACTGCCTCTTTTTTGCCTGATCCACCTCCAAACCTGTTGGAAAACAGTTACTGATCACTTTTAATGTGGTAAATCGGCCAGAAAACAACTGGCAGCCAAAACAGTGGAGGAGGGGGATTGGACAAAAACGATGACCGCGGGGTCAAGGAAATTCCCGTTTTGGGAGCCGACACAAAAACTGCCTCTTTTTTGCCTGATCCACCTCCAAACCTGTGGAAAACAGTTACTGATCACTTTTAATGTGGTAAATCGGCCAGAAAACAACTGGCAGCCAAAACAGTGGAGGAGGGGGGATTGGACAAAAACGATGACCGCGGGGTCAAGGAAATTCCCGTTTTGGGAGCCGACACAAAACTGCCTCTTTTTTGCCTGATCCACCTCCAAACCTGTTGGAAAGCAGTTACTGATCACTTTTAATGTGGTAAATCGGCCAGAAAACAACTGGCAGCCAAAACAGTGGGATTGGACAAAAACGATGACCGCGGGGTCAAGAAATTCCCGTTTTGGGAGCCGACACAAAACTGCCTCTTTTTTGCCTGATCCACCTCCAAACCTGTTGGAAAACAGTTACTGATCACTTTTAATGTGGTAAATCGGCCAGAAAACAACTGGCAGCCAAAACAGTGGAGGAGGGGGGATTGGACAAAAACGATGACCGCGGGGTCAAGGAAATTCCCGTTTTGGGAGCCGACACAAAACTGCCTCTTTTTTGCCTGATCCACCTCCAAACCTGTTGGAAAACAGTTACTGATCACTTTTAATGTGGTAAATCGGCCAGAAAACAACTGGCAGCCAAAACAGTGGAGGAGGGGGATTGGACAAAAACGATGACCGCGGGGTCAAGGAAATTCCCGTTTTGGGAGCCGACACAAAACTGCCTCTTTTTTGCCTGATCCACCTCCAAACCTGTTGGAAAACAGTTACTGATCACTTTTAATGTGGTAAATCGGCCAGAAAACAACTGGCAGCCAAAACAGTGGGATTGGACAAAAACGAAGACCGCGGGGTCAAGGAAATTCCCGTTTTGGGAGCCGACACAAAACTGCCTCTTTTTTGCCTGATCCACCTCCAAACCTGTTGGAAAGCAGTTACTGATCACTTTTAATGTGGTAAATCGGCCAGAAAACAACTGGCAGCCAAAACAGTGGAGGAGGGGGATTGGACAAAAACGATGACCGCGGGGTCAAGGAAATTCCCGTTTTGGGAGCCGACACAAAACTGCCTCTTTTTTGCCTGATCCACCTCCAAACCTGTTGGAAAGCAGTTACTGATCACTTTTAATGTGGTAAATCGGCCAGAAAACAACTGGCAGCCAAAACAGTGGAGGAGGGGGGATTGGACAAAAACGATGACCGCGGGGTCAAGGAAATTCCCGTTTTGGGAGCCGACACAAAACTGCCTCTTTTTTGCCTGATCCACCTCCAAACCTGTTGGAAAACAGTTACTGATCACTTTTAATGTGGTAAATCGGCCAGAAAACAACTGGCAGCCAAAACAGTGGGATTGGACAAAACGATGACCGCGGGGTCAAGGAAATTCCCGTTTTGGGAGCCGACACAAAACTGCCTCTTTTTTGCCTGATCCACCTCCAAACCTGTTGGAAAACAGTTACTGATCACTTTTAATGTGGTAAATCGGCCAGAAAACAACTGGCAGCCAAAACAGTGGGATTGGACAAAAACGATGACCGCGGGGTCAAGGAAATTCCCGTTTTGGGAGCCGACACAAAACTGCCTCTTTTTTGCCTGATCCACCTCCAAACCTGTTGGAAAGCAGTTACTGATCACTTTTAATGTGGTAAATCGGCCAGAAAACAACTGGCAGCCAAAACAGTGAGGGGGATTGGACAAAAACGATGACCGCGGGGTCAAGGAAATTCCCGTTTTGGGAGCCGACACAAAACTGCCTCTTTTTTGCCTGATCCACCTCCAAACCTGTTGGAAAGCAGTTACTGATCACTTTTAATGTGGTAAATCGGCCAGAAAACAACTGGCAGCCAAAACAGTGGAGGAGGGGGATTGGACAAAAACGATGACCGCGGGGTCAAGGAAATTCCCGTTTTGGGAGCCGACACAAAACTGCCTCTTTTTTGCCTGATCCACCTCCAAACCTGTTGGAAAGCAGTTACTGATCACTTTTAATGTGGTAAATCGGCCAGAAAACAACTGGCAGCCAAAACAGTGGAGGGGGGGATTGGACAAAAACGATGACCGCGGGGTCAAGGAAATTCCCGTTTTGGGAGCCGACACAAAACTGCCTCTTTTTTGCCTGATCCACCTCCAAACCTGTTGGAAAACAGTTACTGATCACTTTTAATGTGGTAAATCGGCCAGAAAACAACTGGCAGCCAAAACAGTGGAGGGGGATTGGACAAAAACGATGACCGCGGGGTCAAGGAAATTCCCGTTTTGGGAGCCGACACAAAACTGCCTCTTTTTTGCCTGATCCACCTCCAAACCTGTTGGAAAACAGTTACTGATCACTTTTAATGTGGTAAATCGGCCAGAAAACAACTGGCAGCCAAAACAGTGGGATTGGACAAAAACGATGACCGCGGGGTCAAGGAAATTCCCGTTTTGGGAGCCGACACAAAACTGCCTCTTTTTTGCCTGATCCACCTCCAAACCTGTTGGAAAACAGTTACTGATCACTTTTAATGTGGTAAATCGGCCAGAAAACAACTGGCAGCCAAAACAGTGGGGATTGGACAAAAACGATGACCGCGGGGTCAAGGAAATTCCCGTTTTGGGAGCCGACACAAAACTGCCTCTTTTTTGCCTGATCCACCTCCAAACCTGTTGGAAAACAGTTACTGATCACTTTTAATGTGGTAAATCGGCCAGAAAACAACTGGCAGCCAAAACAGTGGAGGAGGGGGGATTGGACAAAAACGATGACCGCGGGGTCAAGGAAATTCCCGTTTTGGGAGCCGACACAAAACTGCCTCTTTTTTGCCTGATCCACCTCCAAACCTGTTGGAAAACAGTTACTGATCACTTTTAATGTGGTAAATCGGCCAGAAAACAACTGGCAGCCAAAACAGTGAGGAGGGGGATTGGACAAAAACGATGACCGCGGGGTCAAGGAAATTCCCGTTTTGGGAGCCGACACAAAAACTGCCTCTTTTTTGCCTGATCCACCTCCAAACCTGTTGGAAAACAGTTACTGATCACTTTTAATGTGGTAAATCGGCCAGAAAACAACTGGCAGCCAAAACAGTGGAGGAGGGGGGATTGGACAAAAACGATGACCGCGGGGTCAAGGAAATTCCCGTTTTGGGAGCCGACACAAAACTGCCTCTTTTTTGCCTGATCCACCTCCAAACCTGTTGGAAAACAGTTACTGATCACTTTTAATGTGGTAAATCGGCCAGAAAACAACTGGCAGCCAAAACAGTGGGGATTGGACAAAAACGATGACCGCGGGGTCAAGAAATTCCCGTTTTGGGAGCCGACACAAAACTGCCTCTTTTTTGCCTGATCCACCTCCAAACCTGTTGGAAAACAGTTACTGATCACTTTTAATGTGGTAAATCGGCCAGAAAACAACTGGCAGCCAAAACATGGAGGAGGGGGATTGGACAAAAACGATGACCGCGGGGTCAAGGAAATTCCCGTTTTGGGAGCCGACACAAAACTGCCTCTTTTTTGCCTGATCCACCTCCAAACCTGTTGGAAAACAGTTACTGATCACTTTTAATGTGGTAAATCGGCCAGAAAACAACTGGCAGCCAAAACAGTGGGATTGGACAAAAACGATGACCGCGGGGTCAAGGAAATTCCCGTTTTGGGAGCCGACACAAAACTGCCTCTTTTTTGCCTGATCCACCTCCAAACCTGTTGGAAAACAGTTACTGATCACTTTTAATGTGGTAAATCGGCCAGAAAACAACTGGCAGCCAAAACAGTGGAGGAGGGGGGATTGGACAAAAACGATGACCGCGGGGTCAAGGAAATTCCCGTTTTGGGAGCCGACACAAAACTGCCTCTTTTTTGCCTGATCCACCTCCAAACCTGTTGGAAAGCAGTTACTGATCACTTTTAATGTGGTAAATCGGCCAGAAAACAACTGGCAGCCAAAACAGTGGGATTGGACAAAAACGATGACCGCGGGGTCAAGGAAATTCCCGTTTTGGGAGCCGACACAAAACTGCCTCTTTTTTGCCTGATCCACCTCCAAACCTGTTGGA
>NC_092028.1:15815767-15888267 GCF_042242105.1 Pempheris klunzingeri
ACCGCGGGGTCAAGAAAATTCCCGTTTTGGGAGCCGACACAAAACTGCCTCTTTTTTGCCTGATCCACCTCCAAACCTGTTGGAAAACAGTTACTGATCACTTTTAATGTGGTAAATCGGCCAGAAAACAACTGGCAGCCAAAACAGTGGAGGAGGGGGGATTGGACAAAAACGATGACCGCGGGGTCAAGGAAATTCCCGTTTTGGGAGCCGACACAAAACTGCCTCTTTTTTGCCTGATCCACCTCCAAACCTGTTGGAAAACAGTTACTGATCACTTTTAATGTGGTAAATCGGCCAGAAAACAACTGGCAGCCAAAACAGTGGGATTGGACAAAAACGATGACCGCGGGGTCAAGAAAATTCCCGTTTTGGGAGCCGACACAAAACTGCCTCTTTTTTGCCTGATCCACCTCCAAACCTGTTGGAAAACAGTTACTGATCACTTTTAATGTGGTAAATCGGCCAGAAAACAACTGGCAGCCAAAACAGTGGAGGAGGGGGGATTGGACAAAAACGATGACCGCGGGGTCAAGGAAATTCCCGTTTTGGGAGCCGACACAAAACTGCCTCTTTTTTGCCTGATCCACCTCCAAACCTGTTGGAAAGCAGTTACTGATCACTTTTAATGTGGTAAATCGGCCAGAAAACAACTGGCAGCCAAAACAGTGGGATTGGACAAAAACGATGACCGCGGGGTCAAGAAAATTCCCGTTTTGGGAGCCGACACAAAACTGCCTCTTTTTTGCCTGATCCACCTCCAAACCTGTTGGAAAACAGTTACTGATCACTTTTAATGTGGTAAATCGGCCAGAAAACAACTGGCAGCCAAAACAGTGGAGGAGGGGGGATTGGACAAAAACGATGACCGCGGGGTCAAGGAAATTCCCGTTTTGGGAGCCGACACAAAACTGCCTCTTTTTTGCCTGATCCACCTCCAAACCTGTTGGAAAACAGTTACTGATCACTTTTAATGTGGTAAATCGGCCAGAAAACAACTGGCAGCCAAAACAGTGGAGGAGGGGGGATTGGACAAAAACGATGACCGCGGGGTCAAGGAAATTCCCGTTTTGGGAGCCGACACAAAACTGCCTCTTTTTTGCCTGATCCACCTCCAAACCTGTTGGAAAACAGTTACTGATCACTTTTAATGTGGTAAATCGGCCAGAAAACAACTGGCAGCCAAAACAGTGGGATTGGACAAAAACGATGACCGCGGGGTCAAGGAAATTCCCGTTTTGGGAGCCGACACAAAACTGCCTCTTTTTTGCCTGATCCACCTCCAAACCTGTTGGAAAGCAGTTACTGATCACTTTTAATGTGGTAAATCGGCCAGAAAACAACTGGCAGCCAAAACAGTGGAGGAGGGGGGATTGGACAAAAACGATGACCGCGGGGTCAAGGAAATTCCCGTTTTGGGAGCCGACACAAAACTGCCTCTTTTTTGCCTGATCCACCTCCAAACCTGTTGGAAAGCAGTTACTGATCACTTTTAATGTGGTAAATCGGCCAGAAAACAACTGGCAGCCAAAACAGTGGAGGAGGGGGGATTGGACAAAAACGATGACCGCGGGGTCAAGGAAATTCCCGTTTTGGGAGCCGACACAAAACTGCCTCTTTTTTGCCTGATCCACCTCCAAACCTGTTGGAAAACAGTTACTGATCACTTTTAATGTGGTAAATCGGCCAGAAAACAACTGGCAGCCAAAACAGTGGGATTGGACAAAAACGATGACCGCGGGGTCAAGGAAATTCCCGTTTTGGGAGCCGACACAAAACTGCCTCTTTTTTGCCTGATCCACCTCCAAACCTGTTGGAAAACAGTTACTGATCACTTTTAATGTGGTAAATCGGCCAGAAAACAACTGGCAGCCAAAACAGTGGGATTGGACAAAAACGATGACCGCGGGGTCAAGGAAATTCCCATTTTGGGAGCCGACACAAAACTGCCTCTTTTTTGCCTGATCCACCTCCAAACCTGTTGGAAAGCAGTTACTGATCACTTTTAATGTGGTAAATCGGCCAGAAAACAACTGGCAGCCAAAACAGTGGGATTGGACAAAAACGATGACCGCGGGGTCAAGGAAATTCCCGTTTTGGGAGCCGACACAAAACTGCCTCTTTTTTGCCTGATCCACCTCCAAACCTGTTGGAAAGCAGTTACTGATCACTTTTAATGTGGTAAATCGGCCAGAAAACAACTGGCAGCCAAAACAGTGGAGGAGTGGGGATTGGACAAAAACGATGACCGCGGGGTCAAGGAAATTCCCGTTTTGGGAGCCGACACAAAACTGCCTCTTTTTTGCCTGATCCACCTCCAAACCTGTTGGAAAACAGTTACTGATCACTTTTAATGTGGTAAATCGGCCAGAAAACAACTGGCAGCCAAAACAGTGGAGGAGGGGGGATTGGACAAAAACGATGACCGCGGGGTCAAGGAAATTCCCGTTTTGGGAGCCGACACAAAACTGCCTCTTTTTTGCCTGATCCACCTCCAAACCTGTTGGAAAGCAGTTACTGATCACTTTTAATGTGGTAAATCGGCCAGAAAACAACTGGCAGCCAAAACAGTGGAGGAGGGGGATTGGACAAAAACGATGACCGCGGGGTCAAGGAAATTCCCGTTTTGGGAGCCGACACAAAACTGCCTCTTTTTTGCCTGATCCACCTCCAAACCTGTTGGAAAACAGTTACTGATCACTTTTAATGTGGTAAATCGGCCAGAAAACAACTGGCAGCCAAAACAGTGGGATTGGACAAAAACGATGACCGCGGGGTCAAGGAAATTCCCGTTTTGGGAGCCGACACAAAACTGCCTCTTTTTTGCCTGATCCACCTCCAAACCTGTTGGAAAACAGTTACTGATCACTTTTAATGTGGTAAATCGGCCAGAAAACAACTGGCAGCCAAAACAGTGGAGGAGGGGGGATTGGACAAAAACGATGACCGCGGGGTCAAGGAAATTCCCGTTTTGGGAGCCGACACAAAACTGCCTCTTTTTTGCCTGATCCACCTCCAAACCTGTTGGAAAACAGTTACTGATCACTTTTAATGTGGTAAATCGGCCAGAAAACAACTGGCAGCCAAAACAGTGGAGGAGGGGGGATTGGACAAAAACGATGACCGCGGGGTCAAGGAAATTCCCGTTTTGGGAGCCGACACAAAAACTGCCTCTTTTTTGCCTGATCCACCTCCAAACCTGTTGGAAAACAGTTACTGATCACTTTTAATGTGGTAAATCGGCCAGAAAACAACTGGCAGCCAAAACAGTGGAGGAGGGGGGATTGGACAAAAACGATGACCGCGGGGTCAAGGAAATTCCCGTTTTGGGAGCCGACACAAAACTGCCTCTTTTTTGCCTGATCCACCTCCAAACCTGTTGGAAAACAGTTACTGATCACTTTTAATGTGGTAAATCGGCCAGAAAACAACTGGCAGCCAAAACAGTGGGATTGGACAAAAACGATGACCGCGGGGTCAAGGAAATTCCCGTTTTGGGAGCCGACACAAAACTGCCTCTTTTTTGCCTGATCCACCTCCAAACCTGTTGGAAAGCAGTTACTGATCACTTTTAATGTGGTAAATCGGCCAGAAAACAACTGGCAGCCAAAACAGTGGAGGAGGGGGGATTGGACAAAAACGATGACCGCGGGGTCAAGGAAATTCCCGTTTTGGGAGCCGACACAAAACTGCCTCTTTTTTGCCTGATCCACCTCCAAACCTGTTGGAAAGCAGTTACTGATCACTTTTAATGTGGTAAATCGGCCAGAAAACAACTGGCAGCCAAAACAGTGGAGGAGGGGGGATTGGACAAAAACGATGACCGCGGGGTCAAGGAAATTCCCGTTTTGGGAGCCGACACAAAACTGCCTCTTTTTTGCCTGATCCACCTCCAAACCTGTTGGAAAACAGTTACTGATCACTTTTAATGTGGTAAATCGGCCAGAAAACAACTGGCAGCCAAAACAGTGGGATTGGACAAAAACGATGACCGCGGGGTCAAGGAAATTCCCGTTTTGGGAGCCGACACAAAACTGCCTCTTTTTTGCCTGATCCACCTCCAAACCTGTTGGAAAACAGTTACTGATCACTTTTAATGTGGTAAATCGGCCAGAAAACAACTGGCAGCCAAAACAGTGGGATTGGACAAAAACGATGACCGCGGGGTCAAGGAAATTCCCATTTTGGGAGCCGACACAAAACTGCCTCTTTTTTGCCTGATCCACCTCCAAACCTGTTGGAAAGCAGTTACTGATCACTTTTAATGTGGTAAATCGGCCAGAAAACAACTGGCAGCCAAAACAGTGGGATTGGACAAAAACGATGACCGCGGGGTCAAGGAAATTCCCGTTTTGGGAGCCGACACAAAACTGCCTCTTTTTTGCCTGATCCACCTCCAAACCTGTTGGAAAGCAGTTACTGATCACTTTTAATGTGGTAAATCGGCCAGAAAACAACTGGCAGCCAAAACAGTGGAGGAGTGGGGATTGGACAAAAACGATGACCGCGGGGTCAAGGAAATTCCCGTTTTGGGAGCCGACACAAAACTGCCTCTTTTTTGCCTGATCCACCTCCAAACCTGTTGGAAAACAGTTACTGATCACTTTTAATGTGGTAAATCGGCCAGAAAACAACTGGCAGCCAAAACAGTGGAGGAGGGGGGATTGGACAAAAACGAACCGATGACCGCGGGGTCAAGAAATTCCCGTTTTGGGAGCCGACACAAAACTGCCTCTTTTTGCCTGATCCACCTCCAAACCTGTTGGAAAGCAGTTACTGATCACTTTTAATGTGGTAAATCGGCCAGAAAACAACTGGCAGCCAAAACAGTGGAGGAGGGGGGATTGGACAAAACGATGACCGCGGGGTCAAGGAAATTCCCGTTTTGGGAGCCGACACAAAACTGCCTCTTTTTTGCCTGATCCACCTCCAAACCTGTTGGAAAACAGTTACTGATCACTTTTAATGTGGTAAATCGGCCAGAAAACAACTGGCAGCCAAAACAGTGAGGAGGGGGATTGGACAAAAACGATGACCGCGGGGTCAAGGAAATTCCCGTTTTGGGAGCCGACACAAAACTGCCTCTTTTTTGCCTGATCCACCTCCAAACCTGTTGGAAAACAGTTACTGATCACTTTTAATGTGGTAAATCGGCCAGAAAACAACTGGCAGCCAAAACAGTGGGATTGGACAAAAACGATGACCGCGGGTCAAGGAAATTCCCGTTTTGGGAGCCGACACAAAACTGCCTCTTTTTTGCCTGATCCACCTCCAAACCTGTTGGAAAACAGTTACTGATCACTTTTAATGTGGTAAATCGGCCAGAAAACAACTGGCAGCCAAAACAGTGGAGATTGGACAAAAACGATGACCGCGGGGTCAAGGAAATTCCCGTTTTGGGAGCCGACACAAAACTGCCTCTTTTTTGCCTGATCCACCTCCAAACCTGTTGGAAAGCAGTTACTGATCACTTTTAATGTGGTAAATCGGCCAGAAAACAACTGGCAGCCAAAACAGTGGGATTGGACTAAAACGATGACCGCGGGGTCAAGAAAATTCCCGTTTTGGGAGCCGACACAAAACTGCCTCTTTTTTGCCTGATCCACCTCCAAACCTGTTGGAAAACAGTTACTGATCACTTTTAATGTGGTAAATCGGCCAGAAAACAACTGGCAGCCAAAACAGTGGAGGAGGGGGGATTGGACAAAAACGATGACCGCGGGGTCAAGGAAATTCCCGTTTTGGGAGCCGACACAAAACTGCCTCTTTTTTGCCTGATCCACCTCCAAACCTGTTGGAAAACAGTTACTGATCACTTTTAATGTGGTAAATCGGCCAGAAAACAACTGGCAGCCAAAACAGTGGAGGAGGGGGGATTGGACAAAAACGATGACCGCGGGGTCAAGGAAATTCCCGTTTTGGGAGCCGACACAAAACTGCCTCTTTTTTGCCTGATCCACCTCCAAACCTGTTGGAAAACAGTTACTGATCACTTTTAATGTGGTAAATCGGCCAGAAAACAACTGGCAGCCAAAACAGTGGGATTGGACAAAAACGATGACCGCGGGGTCAAGAAAATTCCCGTTTTGGGAGCCGACACAAAACTGCCTCTTTTTTGCCTGATCCACCTCCAAACCTGTTGGAAAACAGTTACTGATCACTTTTAATGTGGTAAATCGGCCAGAAAACAACTGGCAGCCAAAACAGTGGAGGAGGGGGGATTGGACAAAAACGATGACCGCGGGGTCAAGGAAATTCCCGTTTTGGGAGCCGACACAAAACTGCCTCTTTTTTGCCTGATCCACCTCCAAACCTGTTGGAAAGCAGTTACTGATCACTTTTAATGTGGTAAATCGGCCAGAAAACAACTGGCAGCCAAAACAGTGGGATTGGACAAAAACGATGACCGCGGGGTCAAGAAAATTCCCGTTTTGGGAGCCGACACAAAACTGCCTCTTTTTTGCCTGATCCACCTCCAAACCTGTTGGAAAACAGTTACTGATCACTTTTAATGTGGTAAATCGGCCAGAAAACAACTGGCAGCCAAAACAGTGGAGGAGGGGGGATTGGACAAAAACGATGACCGCGGGGTCAAGGAAATTCCCGTTTTGGGAGCCGACACAAAACTGCCTCTTTTTTGCCTGATCCACCTCCAAACCTGTTGGAAAACAGTTACTGATCACTTTTAATGTGGTAAATCGGCCAGAAAACAACTGGCAGCCAAAACAGTGGGATTGGACAAAAACGATGACCGCGGGGTCAAGGAAATTCCCGTTTTGGGAGCCGACACAAAACTGCCTCTTTTTTGCCTGATCCACCTCCAAACCTGTTGGAAAGCAGTTACTGATCACTTTTAATGTGGTAAATCGGCCAGAAAACAACTGGCAGCCAAAACAGTGGAGGAGGGGGGATTGGACAAAAACGATGACCGCGGGGTCAAGGAAATTCCCGTTTTGGGAGCCGACACAAAACTGCCTCTTTTTTGCCTGATCCACCTCCAAACCTGTTGGAAAACAGTTACTGATCACTTTTAATGTGGTAAATCGGCCAGAAAACAACTGGCAGCCAAAACAGTGGGATTGGACAAAAACGATGACCGCGGGGTCAAGGAAATTCCCGTTTTGGGAGCCGACACAAAACTGCCTCTTTTTTGCCTGATCCACCTCCAAACCTGTTGGAAAACAGTTACTGATCACTTTTAATGTGGTAAATCGGCCAGAAAACAACTGGCAGCCAAAACAGTGGGATTGGACAAAAACGATGACCGCGGGGTCAAGGAAATTCCCGTTTTGGGAGCCGACACAAAACTGCCTCTTTTTTGCCTGATCCACCTCCAAACCTGTTGGAAAACAGTTACTGATCACTTTTAATGTGGTAAATCGGCCAGAAAACAACTGGCAGCCAAAACAGTGGAGGAGGGGGGATTGGACAAAAACGATGACCGCGGGGTCAAGGAAATTCCCGTTTTGGGAGCCGACACAAAACTGCCTCTTTTTTGCCTGATCCACCTCCAAACCTGTTGGAAAACAGTTACTGATCACTTTTAATGTGGTAAATCGGCCAGAAAACAACTGGCAGCCAAAACAGTGGAGGAGGGGGGATTGGACAAAAACGATGACCGCGGGGTCAAGGAAATTCCCGTTTTGGGAGCCGACACAAAAACTGCCTCTTTTTTGCCTGATCCACCTCCAAACCTGTTGGAAAACAGTTACTGATCACTTTTAATGTGGTAAATCGGCCAGAAAACAACTGGCAGCCAAAACAGTGGAGGAGGGGGGATTGGACAAAAACGATGACCGCGGGGTCAAGGAAATTCCCGTTTTGGGAGCCGACACAAAACTGCCTCTTTTTTGCCTGATCCACCTCCAAACCTGTTGGAAAGCAGTTACTGATCACTTTTAATGTGGTAAATCGGCCAGAAAACAACTGGCAGCCAAAACAGTGGGATTGGACTAAAACGATGACCGCGGGGTCAAGAAAATTCCCGTTTTGGGAGCCGACACAAAACTGCCTCTTTTTTGCCTGATCCACCTCCAAACCTGTTGGAAAACAGTTACTGATCACTTTTAATGTGGTAAATCGGCCAGAAAACAACTGGCAGCCAAAACAGTGGAGGAGGGGGGATTGGACAAAAACGATGACCGCGGGGTCAAGGAAATTCCCGTTTTGGGAGCCGACACAAAACTGCCTCTTTTTTGCCTGATCCACCTCCAAACCTGTTGGAAAACAGTTACTGATCACTTTTAATGTGGTAAATCGGCCAGAAAACAACTGGCAGCCAAAACAGTGGGATTGGACAAAAACGATGACCGCGGGGTCAAGAAAATTCCCGTTTTGGGAGCCGACACAAAACTGCCTCTTTTTTGCCTGATCCACCTCCAAACCTGTTGGAAAGCAGTTACTGATCACTTTTAATGTGGTAAATCGGCCAGAAAACAACTGGCAGCCAAAACAGTGGAGGAGGGGGGATTGGACAAAAACGATGACCGCGGGGTCAAGGAAATTCCCGTTTTGGGAGCCGACACAAAACTGCCTCTTTTTTGCCTGATCCACCTCCAAACCTGTTGGAAAACAGTTACTGATCACTTTTAATGTGGTAAATCGGCCAGAAAACAACTGGCAGCCAAAACAGTGGGATTGGACAAAAACGATGACCGCGGGGTCAAGGAAATTCCCGTTTTGGGAGCCGACACAAAACTGCCTCTTTTTTGCCTGATCCACCTCCAAACCTGTTGGAAAACAGTTACTGATCACTTTTAATGTGGTAAATCGGCCAGAAAACAACTGGCAGCCAAAACAGTGGGATTGGACAAAAACGATGACCGCGGGGTCAAGGAAATTCCCATTTTGGGAGCCGACACAAAACTGCCTCTTTTTTGCCTGATCCACCTCCAAACCTGTTGGAAAGCAGTTACTGATCACTTTTAATGTGGTAAATCGGCCAGAAAACAACTGGCAGCCAAAACAGTGGGATTGGACAAAAACGATGACCGCGGGGTCAAGGAAATTCCCGTTTTGGGAGCCGACACAAAACTGCCTCTTTTTTGCCTGATCCACCTCCAAACCTGTTGGAAAGCAGTTACTGATCACTTTTAATGTGGTAAATCGGCCAGAAAACAACTGGCAGCCAAAACAGTGGAGGAGTGGGGATTGGACAAAAACGATGACCGCGGGGTCAAGGAAATTCCCGTTTTGGGAGCCGACACAAAACTGCCTCTTTTTTGCCTGATCCACCTCCAAACCTGTTGGAAAGCAGTTACTGATCACTTTTAATGTGGTAAATCGGCCAGAAAACAACTGGCAGCCAAAACAGTGGAGGAGGGGGGATTGGACAAAAACGATGACCGCGGGGTCAAGGAAATTCCCGTTTTGGGAGCCGACACAAAACTGCCTCTTTTTTGCCTGATCCACCTCCAAACCTGTTGGAAAGCAGTTACTGATCACTTTTAATGTGGTAAATCGGCCAGAAAACAACTGGCAGCCAAAACAGTGGAGGAGGGGGGATTGGACAAAAACGATGACCGCGGGGTCAAGGAAATTCCCGTTTTGGGAGCCGACACAAAACTGCCTCTTTTTTGCCTGATCCACCTCCAAACCTGTTGGAAAACAGTTACTGATCACTTTTAATGTGGTAAATCGGCCAGAAAACAACTGGCAGCCAAAACAGTGGGATTGGACAAAAACGATGACCGCGGGGTCAAGGAAATTCCCGTTTTGGGAGCCGACACAAAACTGCCTCTTTTTTGCCTGATCCACCTCCAAACCTGTTGGAAAACAGTTACTGATCACTTTTAATGTGGTAAATCGGCCAGAAAACAACTGGCAGCCAAAACAGTGGGATTGGACAAAAACGATGACCGCGGGGTCAAGGAAATTCCCGTTTTGGGAGCCGACACAAAACTGCCTCTTTTTTGCCTGATCCACCTCCAAACCTGTTGGAAAACAGTTACTGATCACTTTTAATGTGGTAAATCGGCCAGAAAACAACTGGCAGCCAAAACAGTGGGATTGGACAAAAACGATGACCGCGGGGTCAAGGAAATTCCCGTTTTGGGAGCCGACACAAAACTGCCTCTTTTTTGCCTGATCCACCTCCAAACCTGTTGGAAAACAGTTACTGATCACTTTTAATGTGGTAAATCGGCCAGAAAACAACTGGCAGCCAAAACAGTGGAGGAGGGGGATTGGACAAAAACGATGACCGCGGGGTCAAGGAAATTCCCGTTTTGGGAGCCGACACAAAACTGCCTCTTTTTTGCCTGATCCACCTCCAAACCTGTTGGAAAACAGTTACTGATCACTTTTAATGTGGTAAATCGGCCAGAAAACAACTGGCAGCCAAAACAGTGGAGGAGGGGGGATTGGACAAAAACGATGACCGCGGGGTCAAGGAAATTCCCGTTTTGGGAGCCGACACAAAAACTGCCTCTTTTTTGCCTGATCCACCTCCAAACCTGTTGGAAAACAGTTACTGATCACTTTTAATGTGGTAAATCGGCCAGAAAACAACTGGCAGCCAAAACAGTGGAGGAGGGGGGATTGGACAAAAACGATGACCGCGGGGTCAAGGAAATTCCCGTTTTGGGAGCCGACACAAAACTGCCTCTTTTTTGCCTGATCCACCTCCAAACCTGTTGGAAAGCAGTTACTGATCACTTTTAATGTGGTAAATCGGCCAGAAAACAACTGGCAGCCAAAACAGTGGGATTGGACTAAAACGATGACCGCGGGGTCAAGAAAATTCCCGTTTTGGGAGCCGACACAAAACTGCCTCTTTTTTGCCTGATCCACCTCCAAACCTGTTGGAAAACAGTTACTGATCACTTTTAATGTGGTAAATCGGCCAGAAAACAACTGGCAGCCAAAACAGTGGAGGAGGGGGGATTGGACAAAAACGATGACCGCGGGGTCAAGGAAATTCCCGTTTTGGGAGCCGACACAAAACTGCCTCTTTTTTGCCTGATCCACCTCCAAACCTGTTGGAAAACAGTTACTGATCACTTTTAATGTGGTAAATCGGCCAGAAAACAACTGGCAGCCAAAACAGTGGGATTGGACAAAAACGATGACCGCGGGGTCAAGAAAATTCCCGTTTTGGGAGCCGACACAAAACTGCCTCTTTTTTGCCTGATCCACCTCCAAACCTGTTGGAAAGCAGTTACTGATCACTTTTAATGTGGTAAATCGGCCAGAAAACAACTGGCAGCCAAAACAGTGGAGGAGGGGGGATTGGACAAAAACGATGACCGCGGGGTCAAGGAAATTCCCGTTTTGGGAGCCGACACAAAACTGCCTCTTTTTTGCCTGATCCACCTCCAAACCTGTTGGAAAACAGTTACTGATCACTTTTAATGTGGTAAATCGGCCAGAAAACAACTGGCAGCCAAAACAGTGGGATTGGACAAAAACGATGACCGCGGGGTCAAGGAAATTCCCGTTTTGGGAGCCGACACAAAACTGCCTCTTTTTTGCCTGATCCACCTCCAAACCTGTTGGAAAACAGTTACTGATCACTTTTAATGTGGTAAATCGGCCAGAAAACAACTGGCAGCCAAAACAGTGGGATTGGACAAAAACGATGACCGCGGGGTCAAGGAAATTCCCATTTTGGGAGCCGACACAAAACTGCCTCTTTTTTGCCTGATCCACCTCCAAACCTGTTGGAAAGCAGTTACTGATCACTTTTAATGTGGTAAATCGGCCAGAAAACAACTGGCAGCCAAAACAGTGGGATTGGACAAAAACGATGACCGCGGGGTCAAGGAAATTCCCGTTTTGGGAGCCGACACAAAACTGCCTCTTTTTTGCCTGATCCACCTCCAAACCTGTTGGAAAGCAGTTACTGATCACTTTTAATGTGGTAAATCGGCCAGAAAACAACTGGCAGCCAAAACAGTGGAGGAGTGGGGATTGGACAAAAACGATGACCGCGGGGTCAAGGAAATTCCCGTTTTGGGAGCCGACACAAAACTGCCTCTTTTTTGCCTGATCCACCTCCAAACCTGTTGGAAAGCAGTTACTGATCACTTTTAATGTGGTAAATCGGCCAGAAAACAACTGGCAGCCAAAACAGTGGAGGAGGGGGGATTGGACAAAAACGATGACCGCGGGGTCAAGGAAATTCCCGTTTTGGGAGCCGACACAAAACTGCCTCTTTTTTGCCTGATCCACCTCCAAACCTGTTGGAAAGCAGTTACTGATCACTTTTAATGTGGTAAATCGGCCAGAAAACAACTGGCAGCCAAAACAGTGGAGGAGGGGGGATTGGACAAAAACGATGACCGCGGGGTCAAGGAAATTCCCGTTTTGGGAGCCGACACAAAACTGCCTCTTTTTTGCCTGATCCACCTCCAAACCTGTTGGAAAACAGTTACTGATCACTTTTAATGTGGTAAATCGGCCAGAAAACAACTGGCAGCCAAAACAGTGGGATTGGACAAAAACGATGACCGCGGGGTCAAGGAAATTCCCGTTTTGGGAGCCGACACAAAACTGCCTCTTTTTTGCCTGATCCACCTCCAAACCTGTTGGAAAACAGTTACTGATCACTTTTAATGTGGTAAATCGGCCAGAAAACAACTGGCAGCCAAAACAGTGGGATTGGACAAAAACGATGACCGCGGGGTCAAGGAAATTCCCGTTTTGGGAGCCGACACAAAACTGCCTCTTTTTTGCCTGATCCACCTCCAAACCTGTTGGAAAACAGTTACTGATCACTTTTAATGTGGTAAATCGGCCAGAAAACAACTGGCAGCCAAAACAGTGGGATTGGACAAAAACGATGACCGCGGGGTCAAGGAAATTCCCATTTTGGGAGCCGACACAAAACTGCCTCTTTTTTGCCTGATCCACCTCCAAACCTGTTGGAAAGCAGTTACTGATCACTTTTAATGTGGTAAATCGGCCAGAAAACAACTGGCAGCCAAAACAGTGGGATTGGACAAAAACGATGACCGCGGGGTCAAGGAAATTCCCGTTTTGGGAGCCGACACAAAACTGCCTCTTTTTTGCCTGATCCACCTCCAAACCTGTTGGAAAGCAGTTACTGATCACTTTTAATGTGGTAAATCGGCCAGAAAACAACTGGCAGCCAAAACAGTGGGATTGGACAAAAACGATGACCGCGGGGTCAAGGAAATTCCCGTTTTGGGAGCCGACACAAAACTGCCTCTTTTTTGCCTGATCCACCTCCAAACCTGTTGGAAAGCAGTTACTGATCACTTTTAATGTGGTAAATCGGCCAGAAAACAACTGGCAGCCAAAACAGTGGAGGAGGGGGGATTGGACAAAAACGATGACCGCGGGGTCAAGGAAATTCCCGTTTTGGGAGCCGACACAAAACTGCCTCTTTTTTGCCTGATCCACCTCCAAACCTGTTGGAAAGCAGTTACTGATCACTTTTAATGTGGTAAATCGGCCAGAAAACAACTGGCAGCCAAAACAGTGGAGGAGGGGGGATTGGACAAAAACGATGACCGCGGGGTCAAGGAAATTCCCGTTTTGGGAGCCGACACAAAACTGCCTCTTTTTTGCCTGATCCACCTCCAAACCTGTTGGAAAACAGTTACTGATCACTTTTAATGTGGTAAATCGGCCAGAAAACAACTGGCAGCCAAAACAGTGGAGGAGGGAGGATTGGACAAAAACGATGACCGCGGGGTCAAGGAAATTCCCGTTTTGGGAGCCGACACAAAACTGCCTCTTTTTTGCCTGATCCACCTCCAAACCTGTTGGAAAGCAGTTACTGATCACTTTTAATGTGGTAAATCGGCCAGAAAACAACTGGCAGCCAAAACAGTGGGATTGGACAAAAACGATGACCGCGGGGTCAAGGAAATTCCCGTTTTGGGAGCCGACACAAAACTGCCTCTTTTTTGCCTGATCCACCTCCAAACCTGTTGGAAAACAGTTACTGATCACTTTTAATGTGGTAAATCGGCCAGAAAACAACTGGCAGCCAAAACAGTGGGATTGGACAAAAACGATGACCGCGGGGTCAAGGAAATTCCCGTTTTGGGAGCCGACACAAAACTGCCTCTTTTTTGCCTGATCCACCTCCAAACCTGTTGGAAAACAGTTACTGATCACTTTTAATGTGGTAAATCGGCCAGAAAACAACTGGCAGCCAAAACAGTGGAGGAGGGGGGATTGGACAAAAACGATGACCGCGGGGTCAAGGAAATTCCCGTTTTGGGAGCCGACACAAAACTGCCTCTTTTTTGCCTGATCCACCTCCAAACCTGTTGGAAAACAGTTACTGATCACTTTTAATGTGGTAAATCGGCCAGAAAACAACTGGCAGCCAAAACAGTGGAGGAGGGGGGATTGGACAAAAACGATGACCGCGGGGTCAAGGAAATTCCCGTTTTGGGAGCCGACACAAAAACTGCCTCTTTTTTGCCTGATCCACCTCCAAACCTGTTGGAAAACAGTTACTGATCACTTTTAATGTGGTAAATCGGCCAGAAAACAACTGGCAGCCAAAACAGTGGAGGAGGGGGGATTGGACAAAAACGATGACCGCGGGGTCAAGGAAATTCCCGTTTTGGGAGCCGACACAAAACTGCCTCTTTTTTGCCTGATCCACCTCCAAACCTGTTGGAAAGCAGTTACTGATCACTTTTAATGTGGTAAATCGGCCAGAAAACAACTGGCAGCCAAAACAGTGGGATTGGACTAAAACGATGACCGCGGGGTCAAGAAAATTCCCGTTTTGGGAGCCGACACAAAACTGCCTCTTTTTTGCCTGATCCACCTCCAAACCTGTTGGAAAACAGTTACTGATCACTTTTAATGTGGTAAATCGGCCAGAAAACAACTGGCAGCCAAAACAGTGGAGGAGGGGGGATTGGACAAAAACGATGACCGCGGGGTCAAGGAAATTCCCGTTTTGGGAGCCGACACAAAACTGCCTCTTTTTTGCCTGATCCACCTCCAAACCTGTTGGAAAACAGTTACTGATCACTTTTAATGTGGTAAATCGGCCAGAAAACAACTGGCAGCCAAAACAGTGGGATTGGACAAAAACGATGACCGCGGGGTCAAGAAAATTCCCGTTTTGGGAGCCGACACAAAACTGCCTCTTTTTTGCCTGATCCACCTCCAAACCTGTTGGAAAGCAGTTACTGATCACTTTTAATGTGGTAAATCGGCCAGAAAACAACTGGCAGCCAAAACAGTGGAGGAGGGGGGATTGGACAAAAACGATGACCGCGGGGTCAAGGAAATTCCCGTTTTGGGAGCCGACACAAAACTGCCTCTTTTTTGCCTGATCCACCTCCAAACCTGTTGGAAAACAGTTACTGATCACTTTTAATGTGGTAAATCGGCCAGAAAACAACTGGCAGCCAAAACAGTGGGATTGGACAAAAACGATGACCGCGGGGTCAAGGAAATTCCCGTTTTGGGAGCCGACACAAAACTGCCTCTTTTTTGCCTGATCCACCTCCAAACCTGTTGGAAAACAGTTACTGATCACTTTTAATGTGGTAAATCGGCCAGAAAACAACTGGCAGCCAAAACAGTGGGATTGGACAAAAACGATGACCGCGGGGTCAAGGAAATTCCCATTTTGGGAGCCGACACAAAACTGCCTCTTTTTTGCCTGATCCACCTCCAAACCTGTTGGAAAGCAGTTACTGATCACTTTTAATGTGGTAAATCGGCCAGAAAACAACTGGCAGCCAAAACAGTGGGATTGGACAAAAACGATGACCGCGGGGTCAAGGAAATTCCCGTTTTGGGAGCCGACACAAAACTGCCTCTTTTTTGCCTGATCCACCTCCAAACCTGTTGGAAAGCAGTTACTGATCACTTTTAATGTGGTAAATCGGCCAGAAAACAACTGGCAGCCAAAACAGTGGAGGAGTGGGGATTGGACAAAAACGATGACCGCGGGGTCAAGGAAATTCCCGTTTTGGGAGCCGACACAAAACTGCCTCTTTTTTGCCTGATCCACCTCCAAACCTGTTGGAAAGCAGTTACTGATCACTTTTAATGTGGTAAATCGGCCAGAAAACAACTGGCAGCCAAAACAGTGGAGGAGGGGGGATTGGACAAAAACGATGACCGCGGGGTCAAGGAAATTCCCGTTTTGGGAGCCGACACAAAACTGCCTCTTTTTTGCCTGATCCACCTCCAAACCTGTTGGAAAGCAGTTACTGATCACTTTTAATGTGGTAAATCGGCCAGAAAACAACTGGCAGCCAAAACAGTGGAGGAGGGGGGATTGGACAAAAACGATGACCGCGGGGTCAAGGAAATTCCCGTTTTGGGAGCCGACACAAAACTGCCTCTTTTTTGCCTGATCCACCTCCAAACCTGTTGGAAAACAGTTACTGATCACTTTTAATGTGGTAAATCGGCCAGAAAACAACTGGCAGCCAAAACAGTGGGATTGGACAAAAACGATGACCGCGGGGTCAAGGAAATTCCCGTTTTGGGAGCCGACACAAAACTGCCTCTTTTTTGCCTGATCCACCTCCAAACCTGTTGGAAAACAGTTACTGATCACTTTTAATGTGGTAAATCGGCCAGAAAACAACTGGCAGCCAAAACAGTGGGATTGGACAAAAACGATGACCGCGGGGTCAAGGAAATTCCCGTTTTGGGAGCCGACACAAAACTGCCTCTTTTTTGCCTGATCCACCTCCAAACCTGTTGGAAAACAGTTACTGATCACTTTTAATGTGGTAAATCGGCCAGAAAACAACTGGCAGCCAAAACAGTGGGATTGGACAAAAACGATGACCGCGGGGTCAAGGAAATTCCCATTTTGGGAGCCGACACAAAACTGCCTCTTTTTTGCCTGATCCACCTCCAAACCTGTTGGAAAGCAGTTACTGATCACTTTTAATGTGGTAAATCGGCCAGAAAACAACTGGCAGCCAAAACAGTGGAGGAGGGGGGATTGGACAAAAACGATGACCGCGGGGTCAAGGAAATTCCCGTTTTGGGAGCCGACACAAAACTGCCTCTTTTTTGCCTGATCCACCTCCAAACCTGTTGGAAAACAGTTACTGATCACTTTTAATGTGGTAAATCGGCCAGAAAACAACTGGCAGCCAAAACAGTGGAGGAGGGAGGATTGGACAAAAACGATGACCGCGGGGTCAAGGAAATTCCCGTTTTGGGAGCCGACACAAAACTGCCTCTTTTTTGCCTGATCCACCTCCAAACCTGTTGGAAAGCAGTTACTGATCACTTTTAATGTGGTAAATCGGCCAGAAAACAACTGGCAGCCAAAACAGTGGGATTGGACAAAAACGATGACCGCGGGGTCAAGGAAATTCCCGTTTTGGGAGCCGACACAAAACTGCCTCTTTTTTGCCTGATCCACCTCCAAACCTGTTGGAAAACAGTTACTGATCACTTTTAATGTGGTAAATCGGCCAGAAAACAACTGGCAGCCAAAACAGTGGGATTGGACAAAAACGATGACCGCGGGGTCAAGGAAATTCCCGTTTTGGGAGCCGACACAAAACTGCCTCTTTTTTGCCTGATCCACCTCCAAACCTGTTGGAAAACAGTTACTGATCACTTTTAATGTGGTAAATCGGCCAGAAAACAACTGGCAGCCAAAACAGTGGAGGAGGGGGGATTGGACAAAAACGATGACCGCGGGGTCAAGGAAATTCCCGTTTTGGGAGCCGACACAAAACTGCCTCTTTTTTGCCTGATCCACCTCCAAACCTGTTGGAAAACAGTTACTGATCACTTTTAATGTGGTAAATCGGCCAGAAAACAACTGGCAGCCAAAACAGTGGAGGAGGGGGGATTGGACAAAAACGATGACCGCGGGGTCAAGGAAATTCCCGTTTTGGGAGCCGACACAAAAACTGCCTCTTTTTTGCCTGATCCACCTCCAAACCTGTTGGAAAACAGTTACTGATCACTTTTAATGTGGTAAATCGGCCAGAAAACAACTGGCAGCCAAAACAGTGGAGGAGGGGGGATTGGACAAAAACGATGACCGCGGGGTCAAGGAAATTCCCGTTTTGGGAGCCGACACAAAACTGCCTCTTTTTTGCCTGATCCACCTCCAAACCTGTTGGAAAGCAGTTACTGATCACTTTTAATGTGGTAAATCGGCCAGAAAACAACTGGCAGCCAAAACAGTGGGATTGGACTAAAACGATGACCGCGGGGTCAAGAAAATTCCCGTTTTGGGAGCCGACACAAAACTGCCTCTTTTTTGCCTGATCCACCTCCAAACCTGTTGGAAAACAGTTACTGATCACTTTTAATGTGGTAAATCGGCCAGAAAACAACTGGCAGCCAAAACAGTGGAGGAGGGGGGATTGGACAAAAACGATGACCGCGGGGTCAAGGAAATTCCCGTTTTGGGAGCCGACACAAAACTGCCTCTTTTTTGCCTGATCCACCTCCAAACCTGTTGGAAAACAGTTACTGATCACTTTTAATGTGGTAAATCGGCCAGAAAACAACTGGCAGCCAAAACAGTGGGATTGGACAAAAACGATGACCGCGGGGTCAAGAAAATTCCCGTTTTGGGAGCCGACACAAAACTGCCTCTTTTTTGCCTGATCCACCTCCAAACCTGTTGGAAAGCAGTTACTGATCACTTTTAATGTGGTAAATCGGCCAGAAAACAACTGGCAGCCAAAACAGTGGAGGAGGGGGGATTGGACAAAAACGATGACCGCGGGGTCAAGGAAATTCCCGTTTTGGGAGCCGACACAAAACTGCCTCTTTTTTGCCTGATCCACCTCCAAACCTGTTGGAAAACAGTTACTGATCACTTTTAATGTGGTAAATCGGCCAGAAAACAACTGGCAGCCAAAACAGTGGGATTGGACAAAAACGATGACCGCGGGGTCAAGGAAATTCCCGTTTTGGGAGCCGACACAAAACTGCCTCTTTTTTGCCTGATCCACCTCCAAACCTGTTGGAAAACAGTTACTGATCACTTTTAATGTGGTAAATCGGCCAGAAAACAACTGGCAGCCAAAACAGTGGGATTGGACAAAAACGATGACCGCGGGGTCAAGGAAATTCCCATTTTGGGAGCCGACACAAAACTGCCTCTTTTTTGCCTGATCCACCTCCAAACCTGTTGGAAAGCAGTTACTGATCACTTTTAATGTGGTAAATCGGCCAGAAAACAACTGGCAGCCAAAACAGTGGGATTGGACAAAAACGATGACCGCGGGGTCAAGGAAATTCCCGTTTTGGGAGCCGACACAAAACTGCCTCTTTTTTGCCTGATCCACCTCCAAACCTGTTGGAAAGCAGTTACTGATCACTTTTAATGTGGTAAATCGGCCAGAAAACAACTGGCAGCCAAAACAGTGGAGGAGTGGGGATTGGACAAAAACGATGACCGCGGGGTCAAGGAAATTCCCGTTTTGGGAGCCGACACAAAACTGCCTCTTTTTTGCCTGATCCACCTCCAAACCTGTTGGAAAGCAGTTACTGATCACTTTTAATGTGGTAAATCGGCCAGAAAACAACTGGCAGCCAAAACAGTGGAGGAGGGGGGATTGGACAAAAACGATGACCGCGGGGTCAAGGAAATTCCCGTTTTGGGAGCCGACACAAAACTGCCTCTTTTTTGCCTGATCCACCTCCAAACCTGTTGGAAAGCAGTTACTGATCACTTTTAATGTGGTAAATCGGCCAGAAAACAACTGGCAGCCAAAACAGTGGAGGAGGGGGGATTGGACAAAAACGATGACCGCGGGGTCAAGGAAATTCCCGTTTTGGGAGCCGACACAAAACTGCCTCTTTTTTGCCTGATCCACCTCCAAACCTGTTGGAAAACAGTTACTGATCACTTTTAATGTGGTAAATCGGCCAGAAAACAACTGGCAGCCAAAACAGTGGGATTGGACAAAAACGATGACCGCGGGGTCAAGGAAATTCCCGTTTTGGGAGCCGACACAAAACTGCCTCTTTTTTGCCTGATCCACCTCCAAACCTGTTGGAAAACAGTTACTGATCACTTTTAATGTGGTAAATCGGCCAGAAAACAACTGGCAGCCAAAACAGTGGGATTGGACAAAAACGATGACCGCGGGGTCAAGGAAATTCCCGTTTTGGGAGCCGACACAAAACTGCCTCTTTTTTGCCTGATCCACCTCCAAACCTGTTGGAAAACAGTTACTGATCACTTTTAATGTGGTAAATCGGCCAGAAAACAACTGGCAGCCAAAACAGTGGGATTGGACAAAAACGATGACCGCGGGGTCAAGGAAATTCCCATTTTGGGAGCCGACACAAAACTGCCTCTTTTTTGCCTGATCCACCTCCAAACCTGTTGGAAAGCAGTTACTGATCACTTTTAATGTGGTAAATCGGCCAGAAAACAACTGGCAGCCAAAACAGTGGGATTGGACAAAAACGATGACCGCGGGGTCAAGGAAATTCCCGTTTTGGGAGCCGACACAAAACTGCCTCTTTTTTGCCTGATCCACCTCCAAACCTGTTGGAAAGCAGTTACTGATCACTTTTAATGTGGTAAATCGGCCAGAAAACAACTGGCAGCCAAAACAGTGGGATTGGACAAAAACGATGACCGCGGGGTCAAGGAAATTCCCGTTTTGGGAGCCGACACAAAACTGCCTCTTTTTTGCCTGATCCACCTCCAAACCTGTTGGAAAGCAGTTACTGATCACTTTTAATGTGGTAAATCGGCCAGAAAACAACTGGCAGCCAAAACAGTGGAGGAGTGGGGATTGGACAAAAACGATGACCGCGGGGTCAAGGAAATTCCCGTTTTGGGAGCCGACACAAAACTGCCTCTTTTTTGCCTGATCCACCTCCAAACCTGTTGGAAAGCAGTTACTGATCACTTTTAATGTGGTAAATCGGCCAGAAAACAACTGGCAGCCAAAACAGTGGAGGAGGGGGGATTGGACAAAAACGATGACCGCGGGGTCAAGGAAATTCCCGTTTTGGGAGCCGACACAAAACTGCCTCTTTTTTGCCTGATCCACCTCCAAACCTGTTGGAAAGCAGTTACTGATCACTTTTAATGTGGTAAATCGGCCAGAAAACAACTGGCAGCCAAAACAGTGGAGGAGGGGGGATTGGACAAAAACGATGACCGCGGGGTCAAGGAAATTCCCGTTTTGGGAGCCGACACAAAACTGCCTCTTTTTTGCCTGATCCACCTCCAAACCTGTTGGAAAACAGTTACTGATCACTTTTAATGTGGTAAATCGGCCAGAAAACAACTGGCAGCCAAAACAGTGGAGGAGGGAGGATTGGACAAAAACGATGACCGCGGGGTCAAGGAAATTCCCGTTTTGGGAGCCGACACAAAACTGCCTCTTTTTTGCCTGATCCACCTCCAAACCTGTTGGAAAGCAGTTACTGATCACTTTTAATGTGGTAAATCGGCCAGAAAACAACTGGCAGCCAAAACAGTGGGATTGGACAAAAACGATGACCGCGGGGTCAAGGAAATTCCCGTTTTGGGAGCCGACACAAAACTGCCTCTTTTTTGCCTGATCCACCTCCAAACCTGTTGGAAAACAGTTACTGATCACTTTTAATGTGGTAAATCGGCCAGAAAACAACTGGCAGCCAAAACAGTGGAGGAGGGGGGATTGGACAAAAACGATGACCGCGGGGTCAAGGAAATTCCCGTTTTGGGAGCCGACACAAAACTGCCTCTTTTTTGCCTGATCCACCTCCAAACCTGTTGGAAAACAGTTACTGATCACTTTTAATGTGGTAAATCGGCCAGAAAACAACTGGCAGCCAAAACAGTGGGATTGGACAAAAACGATGACCGCGGGGTCAAGGAAATTCCCGTTTTGGGAGCCGACACAAAACTGCCTCTTTTTTGCCTGATCCACCTCCAAACCTGTTGGAAAACAGTTACTGATCACTTTTAATGTGGTAAATCGGCCAGAAAACAACTGGCAGCCAAAACAGTGGAGGAGGGGGGATTGGACAAAAACGATGACCGCGGGGTCAAGGAAATTCCCGTTTTGGGAGCCGACACAAAACTGCCTCTTTTTTGCCTGATCCACCTCCAAACCTGTTGGAAAGCAGTTACTGATCACTTTTAATGTGGTAAATCGGCCAGAAAACAACTGGCAGCCAAAACAGTGGGATTGGACAAAAACGATGACCGCGGGGTCAAGGAAATTCCCGTTTTGGGAGCCGACACAAAACTGCCTCTTTTTTGCCTGATCCACCTCCAAACCTGTTGGAAAACAGTTACTGATCACTTTTAATGTGGTAAATGACAAGGACCTGACAGACAAGACTGAGGCACCCGAACGCTCGACTCAAATAAAGTCACAAACGTGAGAGGTAAGCACAGGGATGAATCTTGCCATCAGATGCTGCTCACTGGGAGAGGATTGCCCCTATCCCCATGTTGGAGGCATCCACCTCCACCACAAACTGACGGGATGGATCTGGTACAGAGAGGATAGGGGCGGAGACAAACAAAGACTTAAGGCGTTGGAATGCCTCATCAGCTTGTGTAGACCACTGGAAGGGAGATTGTGGAGAAGTTAGTGTATGCAGAGGTGCTGCAATGGCACTGAAGTTGCGGATGAACCGACGGTAAAAGTTAGCAAATCCAAGGAATTGCTGAACCTTCTTGCGGTTATCCGGAGTAGGCCACTCTGCCACAGCTCTTACTTTAGCCAGATCCATTTGCATCTTTCCAGGGGCTATGATGAAGCCCAGGAATGATACGGATTCGGCATGAAACTCACACTTCTCTGCTTTAACATATAACTTGTGTTCAAGTAATCGAGACAGTACCTGGCAGACGTGGTCTTGGTGCAAGGTCAGGTCAGGTGAAAAAATGAGAATGTCGTCCAGATATGGATGTTGAATCCTGTCTTCCATTCATCCCCTTCTCTGATTCACACCAGGTGATAGGCATTTCTGAGGTCCAATTTGGTAAACACCTTGGCGTTCTGTAGTTGCTCAAAAGCAGAAGACATGAGGGGAAGTGGGTATCTGTTCTTGACCGTGATTTGGTTAAGGGGAGAATAATCTATACATGGTCTCAAGGACCCATCTTTTTTACCCACAAAGAAAAAGCCCGCACCTACAGGAGAAGAGGATGGACGGATGAGACCTGCTTTTAAGGAGGATTCAATGTACTCCTCCATAGCCGTCTTCTCTGGACCAGAGATTGAGTAGAGACGTCCTCTAGGTAGGGTGGCACCGGGTTGCAGGTCAATGGCGCAATCGTAAGGGCGATGCGGAGGCAGAGAAGTGGCCTTGGATTTACAAAAAACTTCTTTGAGGTCATGGTAACAGGTGGGTATGTTGGTCAAGTCCAGTTCTTGGAATTTATCTGGAAGAGAAGATCCATTAACTTCGTGTCCAACCACACCACCCACAGTCACATTGGACATCTTTGGGAGACACGACTCCCGGCATCTCTCCCCCCATCCTCTGATAGTACCAGTGTTCCAGTCTATGTGGGGATCATGTTTACATAGCCATGGGTAGCCTAACACCAGAGCATGA
The DNA here is from genome assembly GCF_042242105.1 of Pempheris klunzingeri. NCBI lineage: Eukaryota > Metazoa > Chordata > Actinopteri > Acropomatiformes > Pempheridae > Pempheris > Pempheris klunzingeri. The sequence goes on from NC_092028.1 coordinate 15,839,237, forward strand.
TGAGTGGAGTCCAACAAACAGAACTTCATGAGCTCTTTGTGTCCCTCAATGTCTAGAGCAAGTGGTTCGGATGTGTGCGTAACCCTAAATAAGGCCTTTCCATCCAGGGAACTAGCTTCTAGAGGCTGTGGAAGGGGATCCACTTGGAGACCAAGCTTCTTAGCCAAGCTCCAACTTATAAAACTTTCATCAGCTCCAGAGTCTATCAGTGCTTCCTTAACAAGAGAAGTGTCTTGGAGGGTGCATTTAACCTTGGTCAGATTCCTATGTAAAGAAAAAGAAAAAAACAATCTGCAAACGTATTCTTGTTTGTATTCATGCAAAGTCTCTGCAGCCTTGAAGTGTTGGGGGAAAGTTCTGCAGGGGTGGCTGGGACATTACAATGAGTAAATGGAAGCAAAATAGTTTTTCACCTGAACATTAAAACATCAAACAAAAATGTGCGAGAAATAAAGTTAATGAGTAATTATTCATATTATTTTATTGGTGAAATGATGTGACAAAAACGAAAGAGTGACAGAAAACTGAGAGACATAATGGACAGAGTTATATGAAATAAAGCAGTTACAGAATAGATTTGATGATAGAGAATAGCTTGGAGCAAATTAGAAAGCTGAGAAATAAAGTAAAGTGAATAAATATATATATAATATAATGTAATGTAATATACAGTGGGGCAAAAAAGTATTTAGTCAGCCACCAATTGTGCAAGTTCTCCCACTTAAAAAGATGAGAGAAGCCTGTAATTTTCATCATAGGTATACCTCAACTATGAGAGACAAAATGAGAAAAAAAAAATCCAGAAAATAACATTGTCTGATTTTTAAAGAATTTATTTGCAAATTATGGTGGAAAATAAGTATTTAGTCAATAACAAAAGTTCATCTCAATACTTTGTTCTATACCCTTTGTTGGCAATGACAGAGGTCAAATGTTTTCTGTAAGTCTTCACAAGGTTTTCACACACTGTTGCTGGTATTTTGGCCCATTCCTCCATGCAGATCTCCTCTAGAGCAGTGATGTTTTGGGGCTGTCGATGGGCAACACAGACTTTCAACCCCCTCCAAAGATTTTCTATGGGGTTGAGATCTGGAGACTGGCTAGGCCACTCCAGGACCTTGAAATGCTTCTTACGAAGCCACTCCTTCGTTGCCCAGGCGGTGTGTTTGGGATCATTGTCATGCTGAAAGACCCAGCCACGTTTCATCTTCAATGCCCTTGCTGATGGAAGGAGGTTTTCACTCAAAATCTCACGATACATGGCCCCATTCATTCTTTCCTTTACGCGGATCAGTCGTCCTGGTCCCTTTGCAGAAAAACAGCCCCAAAGCATGATGTTTCCACCCCCATGCTTCACAGTAGGTATGGTGTTCTTTGGATGCAACTCCGCATTCTTTCTCCTCCAAACACGACAAGTTGAGTTTTTACCAAAAAGTTCTATTTTGGTTTCATCTGACCATATGACATTCTCCCAATCCTGTTCTGGATCATCCAAATGCTCTCTAGCAAACTTCAGATGGGCCTGGACATGTACTGGCTTAAGCAGGGGGGACACGCCTGGCACTGCAGGATCTGAGTCCCTGGCGGCGTAGTGTGTTACTGATGGTAGCCTTTGTTACTTTGGTCCCAGCTCTCTGCAGGTCATTCACTAGGTCCCCCCGTGTGGTTCTGGGACTTTTGCTCACCGCTCTTGTGATCATTTTGACCCCACGGGGTGAGATCTTGCGTGGAGCCCCAGATCGAGTGAGATTATCAGTGGTCTTGTATGTCTTCCATTTTCTAATAATTGCTCCCCCAGTTGATTTCTTCACACCAAGCTGCTTACCTATTGCAGATTCAGTCTTCCCAGCCTGGTGCAGGCTTTGACAGCTCTTTGGTCTTGGCCATAGTGGAGTTTGGAGTGTGACTGTTTGAGGTTGTGGACAGGTATCTTTTATACTGATAACGAGTTCAAACAGGTGCCATTAATACAGGTAACGAGTGGAGGACAGAGGTGCCTCTTAAAGAAGAAGTTACAGGTCTGTGAGAACCAGAAATCTTGCTTGTTTGTAGGTGACCAAATACTTATTTTACCGAGGAATTTACCAATTAATTCCTTAAAAATCCTACAATGTGATTTCCTGGATTCTTTCCCCCAATTCTGTCTCTCATAGTTGAAGTGTACCTATGATGAAAATTACAGGCCTCTCTCATCTTTTTAAGTGGGAGAACTTGCACAATTGGTGGCTGACTAAATACTTTTTTGCCCCACTGTAAGATTTCTTATCAAGCTCTTATGAGAAAATCCCAGAGTTAATGTTAAACCAAATTAAGAGAAAAGTCTGAGATTGTTGCAGAGTTGTCACTGAACATCGTGTTTCACAGAACTGTGTTTCTTTCACTCACGATGTGGTAAAAATATTGGTTGTTTATACATCTGATTTAAAATCAGTAATAAAAGATGTAAAGTATGTCTGGGTCGCAGCGTCAGAAAACACACAGACATACTGTACAGACCCAGACAGGACAACGCACACACACACACAGAGTCATAAAATCCCTCCTCCCACCACATCCCAGCATTTAGCCTGATCACACTGTCTGTCAGACAGTTCCTTGGATTGGAGCTGTTTTATCTGTCTGACATTTGCGATGACTTTTAGCTGGAAATGTTCCCTGACGCTTAATGGCTGACAAATATTAGCGGATGTTACTGAAATAGGCTCATCTCAAAATATTTACCATTTAGCGAATATTTCTGTATTCAATAGACAGCCAGCTTTTCTACTCTATCTGCTTTCAGACAGTTTGTCTTCCTAGAGCAGCGAAACAAAAGTGATGAGCTCGACTGTCAAATAGATATCATGAGTCAGATTGAAAGTTATGAAGCTAAGACTTCATCTCAGATGGATTGCCTGGAATAACTTTTGGAGCTTTGAAAAGGGAGGAAATGGAGCACTGAAGAGCAATTTCAGCAATTTTGTCCACTCCTCCACAACCCTTGTAGCCATATTTTGTGTCAGTATTTTTTAGCATCAACCCCTCACATAAAGTTATCTTGGGCATCAATCAACTTCACTATACCAATTTTTGTCCTTTCTTCCTTTTCTGTTTCCTTCCCCTTCAGTTTCATCAGCCAGCCTGTCAGTCATGTATCTGTTCAATAATTCAGAACTATATTTTCCTTTCTTCATCTGATAGAGGAACGGTGGCCTTGTGGTTCTGTGGAGGCTGCCGAGACCTGAGACTGGGCCGTGAAATTGGAGTGCCAGGCAGACATTAACCTGGGTGGGTATGTACATATTAATATGCTCATTATCTGCAGGCACACGTGGTCTGTGGTGGCACACCAGCGACATTCAAGAGGACACAATGCACAGGATGTGTGTTTGCACTGGGAATTGTGTATGTGCAATATACACACAAAGCTCTTCATCTTTAGCCCACCACACACACACACGCACAAAGCACACTTGACCCAGACTACTTTCACGTGCCCGCACTCATTTTCACCATTTTCTGTTAATTCCCTTAACAGAAGGTGTAGGACAGCATTATTAATCATCTGCAGCTTTTCGACAAAAAGCCAGCCAAACAACCCCAGGAAACAAACTGTGACTTGTTTACGCAGAAAATTAATTCTCTGTCATGCACATCTTGTTTAAGAATTAAAGAAATTAGCCTGGGGAGAAGACATATCCACGGTGCGTGTTCGACCTTGTTCTCTAGCTGGCTGTACGGGGCTATATTATGTTGCTGTAGCAGACCAAAGACAAAATGAATGTGCAGTATCACCAAAGGATAGGAATTGTTTTGGGGGACACAGCGGAGGGTGAAGAAGAAAACGGCAGAAGAAAACAAACAACAATCGAACATAATAGCTATTTTATTAATCATCTCGCACTGTTTCTGTGCTGCTTGTGTTTTTATAACGCTCGAGCCATGGGGGTTATCAATATACATTTGTTTTTTCGAGTAGCATACCATACATATAATTTCAGCCCGTGGCAATGTTTTAATCAATTAATCTTTTTTGTCTCTGTAGTTTAGCTCAGCCATTTCTGTTATCAGCTGCCATTTCATCGCAGCAATCTCGCAGTTAATGATTAACTGTTGCCTTCAGGCTTGCCCATACCCGGGCTCAGCAAGGGGTGCCTGTTGTTTTGAGTCACACAGCAAAGAATTTTGGGAGTTTTCTCGTTATAGAGCGCTTAGATCACTCGTGTTTTACACCCCTATCATGAAACACCGCTCATTGTGTGGCAGGGTTATATAAGTACACACTGAAGGCTCTTAGATTAGCATAATGACCGGCTGCAGACTTTAAAAGCTGTAATCAAGTTCCTCAATGAATCTATAAATGCTAATTACACTCATCGAAGCCTCCACCTTCTCAAGAGAAAAACACATTTTAATGCGCCTTCCAGGGCCGAGCCGGACAAATGAATCTGAGGCCAAAAACGAACTTCTATTTGCTTCTTTGCCAAGAAATGTTGTAAAATGTTATGTCTCATATAAAATGTGTCTATTCTCAGAGTGGACATAAACACATTTCCCTATAGCTTGACTCATTGTCCAGTCTATCAGATTGACTGTGAGTGGACCGAAGAAACATTAGTACAGCTCACTCAGCTTTGTGCCAGAGGCGACTGGAGGGGAGCGATGGGACACAGAGCATAAGGACAACCTATGGTGCTGGTGAATAAGGGCATTGAGGGGCTACATTCATGTAGGACAACCTCAGGGGTGGCTGTGAGTGGAGGGCATTTCCTACTCTGTCAGCAAGTCACATAAAGCTAAGCTGAGATCCTCTATATTATACTGCACTGGTGAATGTTATCCATGAAATATGTATGATACGCTATAATGTATGAAATATTAAATATTCACATCATGAATAGCCTATATGTCAAAATAATATTGTGCAGTCGGTGATAACATAGTTTGCTGCACTGCTGGCTCGTATCCATCGCCGCTATCATATTTTGACCTTTCCGGTTACACACATAAAAGGCTGTAATGCATACAGTGCAATTATGGGAAAAGAGATCCAACACATGATCCTTTGGCATTATTGTTTGAGGTCTGAGTGTCGATGTAAGTGAGGTAGTGTCAAAAGAAGTTGCTTACAGATGTTTGTTTGTTTGTTTTCTAATCAGAATGCACATTAAAAAAGTTTGAATCTGAAGGAACTAGGAGATCTTTTGTTCAAATACACAGCGAGAAATAAAAGGAGAGGGAAAATGCACTCATTGCTAATTACATGCTTGCCAACCATGTATGTCTTGGCGAATTAAAATGTAACAATGAGCAATCAAATCACCAAGAACAACTGGGGACATAAAACTGATGTGTGCAGAGTCTTATGACTATTGAATAATGTGCTCCAGTCATTATTATTGTTTCAACAAACCTCAACAATTCCCATTTTCTTATGCAATTAGTCACATAACATGTAGTGTCATTTATACAACTGGAGGTGCTGGAGGAAAAGCAAACATTGTGCAGCAGCTGTGCTGTGCAACAGTGTGGATTAGGAGTAAAACTATTGACATTTTTCTAAAATAATCTGTTTGCATTCCCATTTAAGAATGAATCTTGTTCTCATATTTACAACAGCACCATACAGTAAGCTGCTGAGGGCAGATGTTTAGATTAAACGCATGTTTAACATGTTGCTATGCTCCGTATGGAAACTGTAATCCAATGTAGACATGAAATAAACCAAGCAAAAGGTGGTGTGGGGATGTTTTGGCAATGCGAGAAAGGCAAACAACAGCCAGGCTTTGATATTTACCTGATAAGAGGACCAAATGTCAACAGAGAGATGAGTGCAAGTGCTGAAAATAGAGCCGTTTGTCTAAAATCTAAAAATGTATCTTAGACCACTGACTTTGTTGGTTTAATTTTACTTAAGGTCCATTAATTATTCATTAATACAAGAATGTATTAATATTTAATTCAGTATTTTTTTTAAAACAGCTAAAAACCTAACACAAAATCAATATTACAAAAAGACAATGTGGAAAAAGGTGGCAATGGTAAATGTAGCATTTCCAGTGCAAAACAGTGCTGCTGTTTAAAAAAGTGAAGATTTCAGGTTTCCTAGACCAGAGCTACCTCTCATAGGAGAGTGCAGGCAGCAGTGTGGACTGTCAAGAAATGCTAAAACATGCAACCCAGTCAGCGTTATCCTAACATACGATCAATATTTTGTTCTCAAAGAGTCTCTTGACACTGTGTTCTTTAAACATTACGAGTTTTGTTTCTGGAAATATTACGACTTATTTGTTCTCATAGACTGAGAATAAAAATGAAAGTTTATTCTCATATTCCTAGATTATTTTTTTCCTGACTCCATTGACAGAAATGTCAATAATCAAAATCTATTTTGTGTTTTGAGTTTATTTATTTCTTTTTATTAATTACTCCCTATCTTTTTTTTACATAAATCAGTATCTATTGTATTGCAAAATGTGTTGCAGAAAGCCGATCACATTTTCCAGTCAGTCCCAACTGCGTGAGATGAGACGGGAATTCACCTCGGCTGACTGTCCCATAAACAAACAATCCACACCAGATAGATCATAAGTGCTCATAACAGCAAAAGAAGGCGAGGCAATTCTATCTCAGCTGAGTCACGGCTGAATCCTGCATGAAACGGTTTGTTAGAAACTGAAAGCTGTGGCTCATCACTTCCTGTCATATTGGAGACATGTAACACTGTAAGTGTATCTTGGGGTGGAATTTTCCAATAAAAGCGAGACACATGTCATGATTTTAATCATGTTTTAACAGACTGACATAATCTGAAATGATTACATTTGTTTGAGGACACCCACCACACAAATAAGCCGTCATACCGTAATTCCTTAAGTTGGCAGTGTCATACTTAAGCTGATTATATCAAAATCATTCTGTCTTTTTGCATTGCATGTTAATTTGATGATACCGAGCTCATTGTAATATACAAGCATGAATATGCATGAAGGACAGTTTAATGCAGTAATTTCTTCTGACGGTACACTAATGCCTGTCAGAGGCAATGCTGAAAAATGATATTGATGAGATGTGTTGAAACAGTCCCCTCACCCCCAGCACATACAGGCCTGAAGATTATATCCGAAGATGAATATTTCATGCCAACATATAACACAGACATTCATCCCCATGAAGCAGTCAACAAAAAGCTCCAGGAGACAGCATGCTTTGGGCCCATCCAAACTTTTAAGACTTTTTGGCACATGCACACACATTTTCCCGTACAAACACACGCCCTTGTGTCGGCCGGCCTGACTAAAACCACTTGTTTACCCAGCGATCACATGTTGGCTTCCAGACCACGGTGACCTGGGAGCAGGGTAACTTTCCTGCGGCCTCGTCTGCCCCATAGCCACTGTCCCTGGCTGAAGATCAAGGCCGTCTGGGCTCACTCAAAACACAACCAGCCACAGACGAGGACCCAAACACTGTAGGAGGGAGAGAGTGAAACAGGCAGGCACACAAGATGCTGGTGACAGCACAAATCACATATGGAAAACCACATATGTTACTGCGGTCCTGTCTGAAAGCTCCCTAAAAGTGCCCACTGCATTATTTCTGATGATATACCAATGTTATTTACTGGAGCTTTATATAATCATCTCCCACGAGGTATTACGTGTTTTATTGTTTTCCGTCTTATTGTCTTCCTTTGTTATTCTTTTTATTAAGCATGAGGTAGAAGTGGCAATTCAGTGCTAAACTGATCAGCAGCAGGATGATAGATATTGTGAGCAACTGCACAGTCAGCAGAACACATATATTGTACGGGTTAGCATAAGGTTCTGCTTGTATTTCTCAAGAGGAAGGTGGAAGATCGATGGACTGATGGTGCAAGGGCAACTGCAGAGCCAGCCTTGACATCGCACCCCCAAATACCTATCGACAGTTGGCCGAGGTAACCCAAAGGTCACCAGGAAATATATCAATCATGCTCAAACTCAAGCCTAATTGGTTGGTATTGGAAAACCGGGAAGAAGTTAACCTGATGCCTGCAGAAAGATTGTGTAGGACAGCTGTGAAACAGGGATTCAAGGAGGAATTATGTACACACTGGACCATGAGGAGCAAGTTTCCAATAAATATAGAAGCAAACTATTCAATTTTATACATGGACAATCTGCAGATCTGTGTTAGGAAACATCAGCAAATAATATGGTGTCAAAACAAGAGATGAGAGTTTACACAAACACTGAAAAAGTATTTCAGTGTATTCCACCATTACAGTGTTAAACAACCTTCAGAGCAGTGTGGCGTAAATAGGTTTCACACCTGACACACCACAGCCTCATCATCAGCGACAGGGCTCACCTCAGCCATCAATAGGCAATTATTCTAATGCAATTAAACAAGACTCTGCTCCCCTCTCTTATAATCGATACCGATCATTTCCTGTAATCACAGGAAACGTGTCATCAAGGTCCAGCGGGGGTGTCAATCCTGTAATTAAGTCTCAGTGCTCCTCGTTGTGCTTGTGAAACCCACCGAGCCAACAGGCCGCTCGCTCCCACTCCTTAACCTCATCCTTCCTTGGCAGCAACCACTGCTGTCTAATTATGGGTTTCCAGGATGAAAAGTCATGGCCAAACACAACATATCCTACAAGTAGGAGAGCCACCATCTCACACACACACACACACACACACACACTGGCACTGCAATGAAAAGAAAAATGTCTGCCTGTTGCTCACTTGACAAGCTGAGCTCTGTGACTGTGTGCGTGTTTTCTTATATTTGTGTGTCTGCTGTGTCTTTTTATGTCTGAATGTTTGGAAGCACAGCCAACGCCCTGCAATGACCTATGTGTCAACAAGCGAGTGGGAGCAGAGTGGTAACAGGATGTGGCCCATGAGGGACACAGCAGCAGGACCAGAGCCATGCCAAACTCTTGTGTAACAAACAGCCAGTCAGAGCCAGGAGAAGGAAGTGAGGGCCAGTGGCTGCCCTGCTGCAGACCTATCCTGTAAAATGAAATCAATGGCGCGGGTTGCCACATCATCATACCAGTCGTCCCTTGGTTGGCTTTTCTGGTGACCCACAACATGTCATGCTAACCTGACACTGCAGGTAAAACTATTTCCAGGTTATCTCATCACTTTAGAAATACAGTGTGTAACATGCAGTAGCACAAACAGCTCAGAACCCATTGCTTTTATAATAGATGATGGTGTTTGTTGGTCTATCAGTCAGTCAGCTTGTTGGTTCATCTACCTTTAATCAACACTTGAGTCCAGGGCAAGATATCTCAAAAATATGTGACAGATGTCTGTGCAACTCAGCATGGTTATTCATGGTCACCAGCAAATGAATCATTTTGATAACCCCTAGGCATGGCCAAAATGTAACCATGACCAATGCTTTGATCCTCAAGTTACCCCCTCAGCATTTTAGCAACAATCCAAAGTTTCCATTCATACGAAAGAAACATCAAAATTGAGTCTGTACAACAGACTTTGAGAGGAGCAAACCATCAGTATGTTCTGTGCGCTGCTGTATTGTGGTGTACTTTGTCTATTTTTAGAGGTGAACATGTGGTTTTGCTTTTCCTCAACTCTTAATTGAAGTTAAAACATCAAAATATATCGTTTATAAATGTCCTTTAGAGCAATAAATAGAAACTCTGCTCTGATTGGCAGGACGACATTACTGATGTCTGTGCCCTCCAGAAGCATTACAACTCACTCTTGAAAAATAAATCGATGGTAAAGGTTTGGTTAGGTTTAGGCACAAAAACTACTTCAATGATTGTAACCATCTCCAATAAAAAACACATGGTTAAGCTTATGGAACAATTACGGTCATGGTTAAAAAAAGAAATGACGTTGACTGTTGGTGGAAACGGGAAACAAACAGAAGTCACCCATTTTAAAGTCCAATATTTTGTCCCTCTACTGCCCCTGATGGACAAGAGCCATAACTACGACCGCAAAATGGCTTTAGGAACTGAACGACATGCGATGAAATGACTGATTCTGTTGTTTTTGTTTTTGATGTCCTGTATAGCAAGAGAGAAAACAGTAGAATATAAAAAGTGCTGCAGTATTTTAGTCCCTCTGACTCTGTGCCATGAAATTAGAACAACTACCTTATGTGTGTGACCTCACTGACCTTTGATTAGACCATGCACACAGCAGTCATCCATTAATTACCTGTATCCCAAATGGACATGGATTTGGCATTGATTTGCTTATTGGCCATAGGGAGCAATTCATCATTTTATTCCATATGCTGGATTTTGATTCCACAGCATCCAAAACCAAGGCAGAAATACTGTGGCTCTAAGACTTTTCTATGGCGAGCTCAAGGCAGTGTCCAAAACATGTATTATTGGACGTGACACCTCGCTAACAATATCATCATTATTCACTCATGCGCATTACTTTTGTTTGGTTGAGCAGTGTTCCAGCTTCAGCCTTGCTGGAGGAGATACAGCCCATGATCTCCCTCTGAGGCATCACATTCTGACATCCACAGTGCTAATATGACAGCATATTACCACTGCAACCCAGCTTACCAATAACCTTGCTGAAATATAAGACTCTGCTCCGCTACAGTGAGTGGTCACAGGCCTGTCCTCTCTCTCACTGTTTGGGTATTGTTGTCACAGCTTTAGACAAGGTGTTAATTTATCCTTCCGAGCCACTGAATGTGATCTTCAGCAATTGTTATTTTCATGTTAACAATATGTATTGTGAATGGGGAGGCGGAGGTGCCACAACAATAAATCACTTTCTCCTTTGTCCTCAAGTGCAAAGTCATTAAAACAAGTTCCTGTGATAAGCGTAATGACCAATAAGTCAAATGGAAATTGAAAACATATTCTTTTCACCTCTTGTTCGTTGTTCATTTGCAAGCTGCTTAATTGAGGGCACAGGTTGTCTGCTCCCAAACTTACCAGCTCGGTGTTGTCTGAGACCACTTCTGCGCACCTGCTCATACAAGCCTCCACACACACAGTCCAATATGGAGCACAGAAATCCGAAGAGCCTGAGAAGATCAAATCTGACCCCTGACATACAGCTGGATGCCAGCAGAGAAAAAAATCTGCTGCCTTTGAACCAATAAGAAAATTCATTCATGGCATGGTTAACATCTGATTTCAACAGAGAAAAGATGCTGCTTTAGGTGTTAATTAGTCAGGTATTGGGCCCAGCAATTATAGTTCAAGATGTTTGTGGGAGAAATTCATGGACATGTGGGAATGTTTTAATTATTGCATTCACGTTGTAGTTAATCTAAGGGTCTCTAAGAAGTTCACGCTTTGCATGTTTGGTGGAGATTAGATGGGACTTGGAGTATCAGACTCCCTTGATAAAACTGAATGAGAAAAGAAATGAACCAAGAGTTGCCTACTTGTTTTCCCCTCCCAGGCGACGTGATTCTGCACGACCTTCGTTATAAGGTCTGTATAAAGCTGCGTGATGTGCGATGATATTTAAGCTCTTGGTATTTGATTGTACCCCTGCATACATGCTGTACCAAGATCCTCTCAGAAATCAGATCTGCACTCTAGTAAACCTATATATTCAAGTAAAGACAACTGAGGCTCACCGAGTTATTACCATCAAAGTGAAGTTAAATCAGAAGTTTGAGTTTTCCACATCAATGTTCAATCAAGAAACTCCAACATCATCAGATGGTTTGGAGCAGGCGTCGATAAGCTCATGGGAGGTGTAGTCGATGTTTGACTCCTAACAGTCAGTATGGAGCAAATTAGCAAAAAACAGTGAATCAGAGTAATTTTACATTTTCTCTTATACAGCTTCTCTTTGGTCAATATCTAAGCCACTTCCACAGAGAAGACAGCAATGCATATTAAACAGCTGATAGTCTTGCAGATATTCTTTTACTTCAAGACAAGATCATTAACACTAACTGACACTTAGATTATGAAATATGTTTTTGGTCAAGTTAGTTTTACTGCTGCTTCATTCACTGTATGTTTGCGTTTTAGGTAAAAAGGACATTAGAGAGAGAAACTCTCTTGTTTCTTGAAAGGTCAGAGGTGCTATACCACACCTGTACCTTCACAGGAAATGTTCAATCAAGAGCGAAATATGAAAAGGTCTCTCAGTGAGGACACGTTCCACAGAGGAACCGCAGGACTGCAGACGTTTTCCCCTTTGTTGTACTTGTGGCATCTTTTGCTCTTAAGCAATCTCTCAGCAGGGTTGGTAAACATGAGTGCACTCTGTGCTGCTTACTTGTGTCAAGTTGCATCATTTCTACTTGTCCACCACTTGGGGAGCCAATAGGGGACTGGAACATGTCCCAGCATGCCTTTGGTGCAGGGAAGGTAGCACAATGTCACCAGTCTATTGGTTTATTAGCTAGCAAACAGACATTAACACTCACATTTACAACTACAGGCAATTAAAAACCGTCAGTTCACCTGATTCTTCAGAAAACCAAAAAAACTCTAAGGGACAGTCACGTATGTCTTTGCCTTTAAAATTATGAACATTTTAATCATCCATCATCCTGGGAACTGAGCTCATTTGATATTGATAGTGACCTGAGATGAAAAGGAAATGGCAGACATATATCATCTGGCCTTTGATCGTGGTATAAAGTGGAACCTTGGGTGACGACAAAGTGTCAACTACTTTGTCAGCACATGATGGACAGATGAGAGTTCACCACCTGAGCACTCTGATGATAAATGGGCCGGTAGCTGCTGTAACACTGTCATGTCTCTTTTAGGAATAGTCCATTCATACGCACACACACCGTATCACACAAAGCACCCACAGCCATCCCCTTTGCGCCTTCACTTCCAAGGTCACACTCAACCATCCCCTAATTTAAAATCCCCGAACTCAATTTTGCTCTTTGAGTCTTTGAGATAAAGAGATCAACACAGCGGGACCACTGTACTGCTGCGCGTGATGCCGGTAGTCTCATTACTCTAATTCTGCGTCGTGCTGTGATTGGCACCAGGTCTAAATGAAAGAAATACAGTCCGTGTGCCAGAGTGATGCTTTATATTAAACTTTATATCACACATGAAGAAGAATATGTCCTGTAACATTTATGTATTCTGCATATTTCAAGTGAAAATGAAATGGACGGCATGTAATAATGTCACATTTTAAAGTCACACAATCCAAGTCACTACACATGCTATGACTGTCTGCCACATGATAGAAAACAAGTCATTTTAGGGTAGGAAAAACAGAAAGAAGGGAGAATAAGTTCTGATTAATACTGCTGAGCAAATATAAATTTCATGGAGTTTGAAGGTGGAATTATTTTGTAAAGTACAGACACCTACAGTGAATGATGGGCCCTTTTCACACAGTGTCTCTCACATGTCCCCAAAGAAGTCCATTTTCAGCTTGTTCTCAGTCAAGTGAATAAATGTGTCATTACTCAACACCCTCCCTCACCCTCCCTCCCTCTCTGTCACTAGTTCCGACTCGCTCTGCCACACCCTCCTTCCTTTTACTGTGCCAACTTTGCCCAATGACAAGCCATTTGTCAAAACAACATTTATATTGCTATTACTCGCTCACATTATTCCCCAATTATAACTTCTGTACTTGTGACATTTGCACAGCCATTTATCCCTCAGCTTGAAATGAGCTGTTAACAAATCATCAGACTCATGAAACTGCCAAACTGGGCTTGATGTGACAGAGCTTATGGCCCTTTATGAAACAGAGCTATAAAAACAGATTTATATATTTTTTTATTATTTCTCACCAGGGAGATATTGTGAATATTTGATTAATTGGACACAGAAAGACATTTTGTCTTAATCTGGTGCTAAAGTTAAAAGTTTACCTTGATGTATAACCTTGTGTGTCGCAGACTAGTTTGACATTGGTGCCGTCTGGGGAGCTCAGGATGAACTTTTTAAAGTTTGCCTCCATCCTGAGGAACAGACAGTCCTCAGGTCAAACATTCAGACACAGACAGACACAAAAATCTTCCTCAGTGGATTCCAATGGGCCAAACCAGCCCAGAATCCAGAGTATGCATTCATTTTTTTATCCTAAGTTTTACTTCAAGCGTGTCTCTCTCCTCCCTTCCCATCTTATTTTAAACACAAGGTGAATCACTCTCTAATACCCAAGGCTAATCAAAATGATACAAGACCAGCTTCAGCCATGAAATGCAGATCGCTGGGTCCCCTTGCAGCTGAGCTACTTCATTTTCAGTCACTTTTACTTCCTTGGGTCAAGGGTTACCAAGCTCTTGCAACGTTGATGGAAATAAATTTGATGCAGAGACGCTGCCCTGGGAATGATGCTCCTGAAGCAAGAAATGTGGTATATATGACCTTAAAGCACTGAAGCCACATCATTTTCTTGAGTTGAGATTAAATATATAATGTTATAGGCTCAAGAATAGATTACTTTAATTGTTATTAATCAAAAAACTGCTCATGTGAAAAACAATTTAACTAACTAAACTAACTAATTTGTTGCACACTTCCTAAACTCTTTTTGAATTAAATCAATGTATGAAGTCACTGCAGAGTTTGTAACAAAATGTGTGTGTGTTTTTCCTGCATATGTATATTCACACATCTGTTATTAACGGATTAGTGCTGTAGTGACGGTGCATCCTTCCCCTTTTCTACATTAATTACCTGTCAAAATGATAGTGAGTCTGGTTTCTATGTATAAATTACTTGTTTGCGCTGCTAACTTCATGATCCTTTCATTTGTTTTTCATTTTAAATCATTGTAAAAGATACATCAAACTCAACAACAACAATGTGTGCTCATTCAGTTGCTTTGCAGCAGATTGGGACTTGCTATAGTTTCTTAGATAACTGGCAGATGACAACCACAACATATTATTTGGCAGACTGTACAGTACATTTGCAAATTGTTACGCCAGCATTGTTTAAACTATTAATTTAATATCAGCACGTTGCTCATGAATTGAACAGCACTCAAATTTAACTAGAGCCCATACAGAGAAGCCTCGCTCATGCTTCCTGGAAACCAACCTGGTATTTTAATTTCTTTGCTGATGTTTGAAAGAATGTCAAAATAGTCATGGCTGCGCTCCAGTTATATGATTTTATCCCAGCGGCTTTGCACCTCATTATACCTGATGCCTTGATCCATTATTACTGCCTCATAGCATATTCCAAAATTTTATCTCCTGATCAAATCAACATTTTTTCGGATGTTAAGAAAACACCAGGTGTGTCATAAACCACCATCTGGGAATCGCTTAATGCCTTCCTTAGGGGACAGATCATTTCATGAAAGTTCATGGAAAAAAAGCACCTCGCTGATTTATCTCTTCATATACTAGTACCTGACAAAAAACATGCCTCTCATATCCTCTAACCTCTCAACCCTCAGCTGTGAAAGAGAAAGATTTCTATTACAAACAGAATTTAATAATCTCTCTTCCAAACAAACTGTAAGACTTTAATTGAAAACAAAGCGAACCTTTTATTCTGAACACAGGTAGGTATTTGTTGTCTCATCAACTTAGACAAAATCCACCTGCCGCAGGACTTCATTTCTGCTCATCCTGAAACCATAAATGACCAGTTTTAATAAATCTATACTAACCTTCACATGTGAGAGGCGCCTGCCAACCTATCAGGCTTTTTAGAACGTCCAAAACTCAAAGGAATAGTCCAGAAAATCAGTCCAATATGGACGCCATAATATCAAATGAGGAAATAACACAGGTTATAAATTCCATGCAAAATGGTTAAAGCTCCCAGGTTTCCATTAGAGTTTTATAGACCATTTTCCTCGTAATGATCTCTTGTTCTAAGTCTTTTTGAGGACTCTCTGTGCATAAGCTACCCCCTACCAGGACTCAAGCAATCAATATGGTTTTGCCTAAAAGGGGAAAAGATCCCCCCGACAGTTGTTCCTGCCAGCCAATCCTCCGTCTATCTCGCCACCAATAGTGGAATTGAACAGGAACCCAATAGTTTCCCCCATGTCATTAGTGAACTCCTCCACGCCAACAAACCCTAAACCCTGTTGTAAAACATCCTTTAAAATCTGGTTTCAGTCCAGAGAACATTTTCAAACTGATACGTCTTGAGATGACGCTGTTATAAATTGGTGCTATATAAATAAAGATTGATTGATACATCATTACGAATTTAGGAAAGGCCTTTAAAAAACTTTTTCCTTGTAGGTACAGTCATGTCATTTATTGGTGGTGTAATATCTTAAATACGATCAAATACAAAAGGAAGAAGCATAGATGCATCCCTGACTTCATAGTGACTTTAATGTTTAAATGCTGCTCCCAGTGGAAATATTACCATTTGTACAGCAGTTCATGGTAAATATATTGCCTCACATATCACATTCTTGGTCAGTAAGTGGGGTAAATGAGGAATGTTTAATGGAATCTGGAAAAAGGGTGTCTGGGAATATTGTGGGTGGGTTTTGCATTCCTGAAATACTTGCTTGACTAGTTTCTGGAAACACGTTTTTTGAGCTCTTTTCATTTATGTGCAGGAAAACAATAGCGCTCACCGCACACATTTTTATCTTTGGTGTTCCCTCTCCAGAGATCACGGTATCTGTATCTCAGACAAAGGCAATGGCTTTTGTTTCATTAATGGCCCAAAGACTCATTCCTCTCCAATGGAAATCAGATAAACCTCCCTCTTTTAAACACCGTATTAGAGAAGCACTCTCCATGCTGCTTAATTTCCCTCATAAAATGTATTCATGTTGTCCGGTCACTGCATAATTATGTGATACTCACAGGCCAAGTATCAGTGACTACATAAGGAAACGTCCCTTTTTTTAAATGTATTTAATTCACATCATTTTTCGTTATTCATTTTTCTGAGTGAAATTTGTAAAGCCTTGGGGATCGGAGAGGCAGGTGGGAATAAAAGTGTGTGTGATTGTGTTTGTAAATGAAAAACTATAAACAAAGTATTTAAAATAATAGTTATGGCTCACTCTGGAGCAGTTTCACTTTGAATGAGTTTGACTACATGGCATGAATCCAAAGCAACAGAGAAACATATTTCTGGTGCTTTTTTTTCAGGTCCTGTGGACAAATTAGATGCGTATTACTTTTTACGTTACCTTCTTGACATTATAATTCCACTTTCATTTAGATGAAAATGCAATCTGAATCTCTAAGTCTGGCTTTCCATTAGTCCTCTTAATTGCTTTGTTGCCAAGAGCATGAATGGTACAATTTCTACATAATCAACACTATTTGTACAAAAATAGCAAAAACAGAGCCTCCCTTCAGCAAATATATTTAAACAAAAATTAAGTTGTGGACAATAGGGGGCAAAAATTCTGGTTTGGAGAGCAGACAGCTGCTGTTGCTTCTTGCAGACGATTGAAAACATGCTTCATTGGTTGGTATAGGTTAGGTCTGCTCTCAATGGTGTTGCACATATGCCAAAAGCAACTGTAGCATGCTCACAGGCTCAGACCGCTCCTATAAAATGTACAAAACCTACAACATGTGGCTAGCCTTTTATTTTTAATCTCTGAACTGAAGCTAATTCTATAATTCACAGAATACCTTTTTAGTATCAGTGGATTCTAACATGTCTGCGTGTGCCAATTTGTTTTGTTTGGAGCTCAAGATGAATCGGGACAGCAGGCTCGCCTTTGGGAGAACAATTTGTTTGCTTGTTAGCTTTAAGATCCTGTTTTATTTAGATGCACAAATCTGGCAGTGGCATGAACTCCAACTCAGTGCCTCTGGGAAGGAGGGGCAGAAGCCAAGTGAAGCTCTTCCAGTAGGGCCCACTTGGTGAGCTTTGCACAGCATACACACAAGCCAAAGAAAATATGTATAATTTGCTCATTTTGTTTATTTGTGATTCAACTGAAGACATGTCGCGCTTCCCATCTAACACTGTATATCCCGTCTGCTTTGTGGCAAAATGGTTAAATAGATTCTCTGAGGGTCTTTGTATATTTCTGTCTGGCAGTCAAAAGGCCTGCATTTGGCAGCTTGAATGAACTTCATGGCACTTAAAATGTTATTCATTTAATCCTGTGATGTCTTAGAGAAATCAAGCCCAGCCCCGCTATAAGTGGCAGCTGCAGTAATTGCTGTCAGTCGTTTGTCCCCCAGCAGTTTGTATGAAAGGTGTGTTTCACTTTATCAGCAAATACGGAAAAAATAGCCTCTGAGAAGGCAGGTAGGTGTGCTTTGACTTCAAAACATTCACGGAAGGGGATTAATGTTTTGTGGATGATATATAACCTGATTAGAAACCTTTTGATTAAAATGAAATTAATCAAGTGCTAAAAAGTTTAAGGGGACAACACGAGCTAAGAGTCCCAGAGAAACACACACTTAAAACACACACCAACGCATTCTTGGATGTGCAATCGACGCCACATTATAGATCAATGTCATCCTAAGTATATTTTTAACATATTCTTGATGCTCGCGCAGAATCAAATGACTTCAAGTGATTTGAAATTCACTTTAGTGCCAAACTCACTCAAAATAAAGAGGTTTCTCACAGATGATAAATGTGTTTTAGGCTCACAGCCCACAAATAAAACTGTCAACAGCCATTTTCAGCAAACAAGCACTGACAAGCCAACTGTACTATGTGTGGCTGGTGAAGAGAGTCAAGCGTCTGCATGCTAAAGACCCAAATGTTTTTTTCTCAGGAGCTGGTGGAGACCAAACCAGAGCAAAAAGACTATAAATATTGAGCTTGGTGGCCAGAAACATAACTTCAACTCCATGTTGCTCTGCGTCTCCTGAATGTATTAGTCGAAAATAAGGAGAAAGATGAGAAGATAGTATCTCGGGATTGGCTTCAGGTTTCATTGGTTTTCAGATGCTCGGTGTTTACATTCATGTAGTTGACACTTATTAACGCTCACGTATCGCGTCTATCTATGTGCATATGATGTTGTGCTATGACGACAAATAGTTGGTGTGGAAACAACTGGTCTAATAATCTGTTCCAAGGATCCACAGACAACAATCAGATAGTTGTATTGATTGATAATCTTTGGTTTTGTTATTAAGCAAAAAAAACAAAAACAATTCTGATTTCAACCTTTCAGATGTGACAAATAGCCCTGTTTCTCCGTGTCTAATAGATGTTAATTGAACACATTTGGGGTTTGGACAGTTAACGATCTTTCCTTTGGCTGCCTTTGTGAAACTGCAAAAGGCTTTCAATGCTGTTTTCAGAAATTATACATTTTAAACACAATGATCAGCAGAATAAATGATAGCCAAGCGCTTGAAGACAAGCGTCCTGTGGTGTAGCCGATGACAGACAATACTAACTTTTGTGCCTGGTGCCAATATATCTGGATCCGTCCACACTGGGGAGAGAAACAGTGCTTCTGTTAGCCTCTCATTAATGAAACAATGAATCTCGACGACACCTCATTTCGCTTGTGACCCCTCCGCTCATCCTCGAGGACCCCCAGATGAGACCCACAGTGAGAAGCAGTAGCTTATTGTGCTTTGGATAATGCCATGCATACATATAGCCCCTCAGATCATTTATTGTATAGCCAGCATAGTGTTCCAGGTTGTGCCAACGCCCTCTGGCTGCGTACAGGGGAGTTACAGTCTCAAAGGGTTTCAGTCCACAGCTCTCCCCCCCCCCCCCCCCCTCGAAGCTCGCCTTTCATGTCACTAGTGCTACTTGTATGTGCAGACGCAGCCAATCTCTTCCTCATGACGCCACCGAGGCAGGGCTCGGAGGGCTTCCATCATAATATTTAACACACCCACCCTGGATGAACACTTGGAAGGAAGACAAGGCAGTGTTAAGGGGACAAATGACAACCAGGATCCCTGCACCTGCCAGCCAGTCTCTGATTTGACTTCAGCGACGCAAGAAGCGAGGCAGCATCCCCGCGGATCACCTGTTATTTTTTAATGGGATTTTAACTTTCTTATTTGAATGATCAATCCGTCCTAAATACTAGGAAAGTCTCTGTTTGTGTGGACTACATCAATCTCTCCTGTTACTTTGTTTTCTCAAGAAGACAGTTATGACACGTTTTGACATCTCACTCCGAGCTGGCTGCCACACAAGGAAGCAGATTTGAGGAAGACTATCGTTGCTTTTAACAGGACTCCCCCCCCTATCCCTCCCTTCCTCCCTTTTCCCCCTTCTTAACGATTTATTTAGTGGTCCGATCTCCTGACACCCTATCCTATTCAACAAGGCGATGAATGAGGAGCACTTCTTGAGCCGCTGACAGCGAAGTGTCCTCACTATGTGTCGGTCCGTCCACCTGTCTGGGGATGAAGAATTGGGACTATTGTGAAATGAAATAAAATAAAATAAAGACTGGGCACATGATGGAGTTGTTGAAATAGGCTGACACGCATTATGTGCAATGATCACAGTCAATCTTTAAAACCAAATCGCTGCTTTGTCATCGCGTAACACTGTTGGACATCAGTGTCTGTGCCGTAAGGTGCGCTGCGCTGAAAGCTTACTCTTTGTGAAGACCAGAAAAAAAAAAGATAAAGATGATATTGTTTCGTAAATTCAGAGTGTTGATACTCATGGTGTTTCTGGTGGCGTGCACCATGCACATCATGATAGACTTGTTACCGAAACTGGAGAAGCGAGCGGCGGGAGCTGACAGCGGGGACGGCGGCTGTCAGTGCGCTCACCACCCGGGCGGAGAGACGCAGGGCTGGGGAAAGCAGCGCGCCAGGTCGGCGGCTGAAGCGGGCTGGCCTAACAAGCACACCCTGAGGATCCTGCAGGATTTCAGCAACGAGCCGAGCTCCAACCTCACGTCCCACTCCCTGGAGAAGATCACAGCGGCCGGGGACAGAGCGGAGTCCCTCAGGCGGACGAGACCGTCGGCGGGGAAGGCGGAGGACCACAAGCCGCTCATCGGAGACGCGAGCGGGGGTCGGACCGTCTCTGCCCACGGTGTGTCCCGTCTGTCCGCTCTGTTCGAGCATCCTCTGTACAAGGTTGACCTTCCTCCCTTGACGGATGATGACACTTTGTTTAACGTCAACACCGACATCAGGTTTTATCCCAGAGCAACAGGGAACCAAGGATGGTAAGCTGAAGGGAATCTGTTAAACTTAAAGGGTTACAAGTTGGACAGTGAATAGTCAGCCTGCTTTAACCATAGTCTGCTTGACTCTTGATGGGATGCAAGTAAGGAACCAAAAGTAGTTGAAGAAGTATGAGTGATTTGATGGGCTATCTGCAGTGAAGTAGATGAATTCAATTATCTCTAACTAATGCTTTCTAATGCTGTTCTGACAGAACCCAGCTCATACTGCCTAATGTCCATGCAGGCCTACAAATCATGAGACAACCCCCTGTGCACACTGTCTGTCTGTCTGTGTGTCTGTGTGTCTGTCTGTCTGTGTCTGTCTCTCTGGTCCTTCCATCACCCAGTCAGTCTCTGTCTCTTCTCTGCCTCCAGTATAATGTCCACTCATGCATCTGCTGCATCCATCCATCTCTGCTACTGTCAAGCCATCTCATTTTTTCAGGCACCGATGAATTAACATCCTGCATGTTTTAATATTCGTGGTAATAATACCTGTCGATACGCCTCATGAGAGTAACAAATCCATGTGTTATTAGAATTAAATGCTCTGTGCCAGTTCTTTCAACAGCAATGTGTTTGATACAGTAAGTCCATGTTAAGAGGCTGCAACAAACCCTAATTCATTCTCTCAGTTAGACTAAAAATAATCTCAACAGGAATCTGCTTGCACCACAGCCTCTTGTTAAAACATTTCTCCGCTCCCCGTTTTCCAGGCAAAATGAGGAGGGGAACGAAGAGGAGGAGGAGTTCTCTCCAACAGGAGAGGTGACGGCTGAATCTTACCCCAACTGGTTACGTTTCCACATCGGCATCAACCGCTATGAGCTGTACTCCAGACACAATCCTGTGCTGGACGCCCTGCTGAAGGACCTGGTCATGCAGAGGGTCACCAGCGTGGGTGAGTCAGTCAGAGAGGGCTATGTTACCAAGGTGTGTGTATGTGTGTGAAGAGTAAGACATGAGCCTAAAGGTTTGGCTGAAGTATTGGACCAATGTTGATAAGTTGGTATCCATCAAGTACTGTGACATCATGACGGCCAGAACCAACACGATGCATTGTTTCTTAGTACTTAAACTTAACAAGAGTCTGCCAATGACATTTTACTTTTGTGTCATTTTAATTCACAGAACTACTTAACTCTGGGTCAAACTAACATTAAGAACCGGTAGCCTACATAAAGATATTTTCAAATGTATGTAAAGAAATATGAGTCTCTATCCTGTGATATAATGCAACTTCAGAGGCTTTTCTACCATGACAGGAGTAAAATTCTGATAGACAAATACAATAGAAAGTACTTTTTACTAGAAAAAATAAAATAAAATTCATGCAAGTCATGTCAGAGGTATCATCTTTCAGGAGCCCAAACTGGTTGAACCATAGGCTGAGGCGTGTGCACCTGACTTGTCTGAGTGCACAATGAATCACAGTATGGGGGTTTCCGTGTCTACGCTTTGACTGCGTGTGCATGTGTGTGGGAAGGAGGCCACAAGCGCGCGCACACACCAACACACACACACACACACACACACACACATCTGGCCCTTTATCTGCATTTCTGCTTATGTGTGCGAGTTTATAAATCTGTGCTCAGCCGTCCTCTCTCGTGGGAGTTGGCTATAGATTCTAACAATCTATGTTCATCAAATAATGTGGGTGAGAGAGCACGAGTGTTTGGGCCAGCATACTGGTGAGGACATGTTTTACGGCTGTTAAATGACTTCATCATTAATAAATCCCCTAAAGGTCTCAATGCAGCCAGTGCAGCATTTAATTTCACTCGACTGATCGCAGCATTTGAAGGAGAACAAGCACTTTCGTACTGAATTAAAAGTGAGGATGAAGTTCACACACGCCTAAAAAACTTCACAGAGCTACTTAAGCTTCTTCAGGTGAACTAAATGGCAACAGAAATGGAAAGAACATTGGCGAAGAGTTTCCATTGCTGTTTTAGCATTTGGAGACATTTTGCTTTTAAACCAGATGGGCAAAAAAATTTGAAGTCAAGCATCAGGACAATAGAAGTAGTTACTGCTTTCAGAAATCATATTCTGAATCAAAGCAAGAAAAGTATGTATATATATATCACGGTGCAAAAGTGCCATTAAAAATAAGTCATTTCTTATTCCAGCCCATAGTAAATGGTGGGTATTTGTCACGGGCAGGTGTAAGAAGTTATTTGATCAGTCTGTGTTCTCTAAAAGACAGATCTGCTGCAAGACTAGCATCTCCACTGTTTTCACAATAAGTGATACACTATCAATGTGCTTAATTGTAGGCCAAAGGAAAAAGTCTCAGTGACGAAAATACAAATGCCCGAGACAAATATCTGTGATTAATAATCACAGCCACCATATGAGGCATGCAAGCTAGACAGTGAATGCCACAATATCCTCCACTGGTGCATGCTGTTATCTCTATCTCTGTGTGTTCAAAGAGTCATTGTATTTCTTATTGACGTCGTCTCCACTGCCTCATTGTTGTATCTCTCACAGGCAGCTCACAATCAGTCATGCTACACATCTCACCCTAAGCTTTGGTAGTTTGTGTGTGTTTTTTTTTTTTTTCCTGTCCCCTGTGTTTATTATATATAAAGCATCAATCTGTGGCCAGACATACCTATAACGTTGTCTGTCTGCTGAAAAGAAGACCAAGTGCAGCAAGCTCGTGTTAGTGTGCCTGGAAGCATGCATTACGGCTTTTCTGCCCCCTAATTGGCGCACACACTCACCACTTATCTGTCTCAGTGAAATTACAAAACAGAGACGGCATTAGAAAGTTTCCCTGTTCAGCATTTTTTTGTGCAGTAGTGGTTCGCTCTCCGTCTCCCCTCCTCTGTGTCTGTCTCTCTGTTGGGGCAAGCTACATGTGGCCTTTTGTTCAGTCTTCAGCTGGGCTCATAAATCATACGCACAGCACAGTGCGGTGGCACAGATGAAAGCAGGGTGAATTTATCATCACGGATGGGAATCTGATGGTGGTGGGCGAGGCCCGGAGCTTTCCGAAAGGCCAGAGAACATGAAGGTTTAGAACAGACAAGACAACAGGGACAACATGATCATGATTCATTCGTGGATGCTCGGGGGAGACGCAGCAAGAGATAGATGGTTAGATCAACAGAGACACATACACTCGCACATGGATACTGAGACAGATGGCCTTAAGGAGAATCAACAGAATGTCCTGTTGAAGTTTGCTGTTGTTCAAGTAATGTTTGATCGCATGTCAGCGCAGATACAATCCACAGAAACAATCAGCTGAGCTTTGCCGGGGTTTTTTCACAGGGGATTATCTTTTGTAGTTTTCAATTAGAAACAAAATTTCTAAACGTCCTGCATCGAGCAGAGAATTGGGGTCAGTCCCTCAAGCATTGTGGCTTAAGGGTTCAAGGTCACAGCATTAAAACATAGTTGAGTCATTTGCAATCTCTCAAAGGTTTTAGGCCTGCTGTATATCTGTAGCAAGTTTAAAGATTACTTTGGGGCACTGTCCACTTGACCTATCTGCAGCAAATCTGGCCAGTGTATTCTTTGGCTTGGATTTCACTCAATATCCATCCTCTATCGTAAAGAAAGGGCCCTGACCTGAGGTTATGTCGGTTGTGCTTTGCGCAACAGTGGATGTAAAATACAAAAGCTTTTTGAAAATGAGTCACGGTAAATGGGGAGCTTTGCCAGCGCTGAGTAAGACAAAGTGAGACAAACAGAGCATAGCAGAGAGAATAGAAATAAAAGGATGGCACGTACAAAAATGAAAGAAGGAAAAAAAAAAACACTGATAGAGCTCTGAGAGAAAAACCAAGAGAGTCAATAAGCACAAAAGACATTTCTGTGCAGGGGGTAGAGTGCAGCCAGCTACTCAGCCAGCAAGCCAGTTAGTAAGTGGGTCCACTACGGGGGGCTTATATTGATATTGGGGTTAGGCAGAAGCGCCGTGTTGTGTAATATGCTCAAGTTAATGCGCTGTAATAAATGGGCAAATCCCCCGAAAGCCTGTCCATTATGACAGAAACACAAGGCATTTAGGCAGGCCTGGCGGTCCCTTTGTTTGAGTCGGTGTCAGGCAGCAGGCTCACAGCGCATCTCCATCAGCCTCTGGAAATCACCGTTGGACGTGACTGATAGTCGGAGACATGTGTCCTGGCTCCTCTCCTGGGGTGTAGGAGGTCAGTTTGGAAGCGGGGGGGGGAGTGGTTGTGGGGAGTCAAACGTGCACAAGCAGTCGCTGACATCGTGTCGGATCCACAGAGGCTTAGAGAGAGACATCTGGTCAGAATCAGGTCTGTTGTGCAGCGTGAGCACATATACACGCATGGATGGACACATTCAGGTGGGGTCAGTTCATTTCTGATTTGGTTCAGGAAATAAAGATTCCTCAGACTTTTGAAATACAAGAGGATTTTAAAACAGTGTATTTGGTAATAGATTAATTGCACTAGAATGATATCCTGTTTCTGTGGACTCTATATAGGAAAAGTAAAGTGACGTCTTTGACCCAAACACTGTGCATTTCTGTCTCAAAGCGAGAAACATGCATGCTGCAGAACACACAGTCGCTCCGATACACACTGACAAATAGTCTGTGTCCATGTTCCTCCTAATAAAACCAGAGCTGGCTGTAGTTTTCAACAGATGCTTTTTCATGCCACTTCCTGCTCTCCATCACTCCCAGCTATTAACTGCCACGATCACACGTTGATTGTACAGTCTCTGGCAAATTGGTCAGCAGATGCGATAGCTCCATTATGAATTCATGCAAAATTGCGTTCACCAAATTGGCAAATAACAAAACAGCTGTGCATATGTGCAAGTCTATTTTTCCATATTTATAATTATGTGTGCATGTGTGTGTGTGTGTGTGTGTGTATGCTTCAAATACTGATCTAACATCTTGATTGTTCCCCTCCCAGCCATGAAATCAGGAGGCACCCAGCTGAAGTTGATCATCACTTTCCAGAACTACGGTCAAGCGCTGTTCAAGCCCATGAAGTAAGTAGCATCGCAACCGTCTGCATGATAGCAGAGGGAGGGAGGGAGGCCGCATTTACATATTAGTCTACACCACATCTTCTGGGGATTGCAGATATCACCATTGTTAGAAAACCCTTGTTAAAACCTCTAATAGCAGTTTCTCTGCTTTTAACACATTAAGCAAATCTGCATTTTCCGCTTAAAATACCTAACATCAAAAATCTCTTTGATACGCGTGGTTTGATGTGCCCACTTGCATTGCATATGTTTCAAGGGGGCTACGGGAAATCTCATCTGAGTAAGTGCCAAACACTGCCGCCGCATCTTTCGGTGCGTTCAGATACACAGCTCTCCCCTCTGTGTGATCTTTTTCTGTCTGCTTTTTAATTAACATCAACAGGCTTATGTGTTAATTAAAATGAGCATTGAGCCATCGTGAAGACGTCTGTGGGGAGGCATATATGCTGGCAAAGGCACATTGCACATGAAAAAGAAATGCCCTCCCTCTCAGCTGTCTGAGTTTTGCCCGATGAATTCCCATGTCAGCACAGATAAACACTGTCCAGGCCAACTGGGCTGCGATCACAAGTAATTGCTCAGGAGCCTGGTTTGATTGCTGTGAAATACAGGATGGTTTTCTACATGTGAGCCTCAGTGGGAAGTATTAGATTCTTGGGGAGAGAGCTGGAGACAATCAGAAAAGGGTGTTTGTGTGTGTGTTTGATTGCATCACCGGTGAGTGATGCTAATGAAAGCTAAGTGTCATATCTTGACAGCCTGCACAGGTACAGTTTGAGACGATTCTGTATTTCGTGTGAACCAAGCCCATTAACATTGCAGCCAAAGTCACATTAGTGGGAGGATAAGGAGTTCAGGCCTCTGAGTTCAGCTTGAAAATGAATGATGAAATATTGCTGCCGAATATCTTTTCACAGTCAGGACTTGATTTATAGAGAGGCAAAGTTTATCCTCCGAGTGTTGTGGTGTTCATAGCCCATACTCAGCTCCTCTCTACAGCAGGAAAAGTACAGAGTTGCACACATTTGAATCATTTTTAAGTAATTTCTCTATGTCCTAACTTGGCGTTTCATTTCAAGGTCAATCGGTGGCTAAATTTTAGAACATGAGGCATTGTTTACCGAATTAGCCTGAGAGAATATAGTCCAAATGATGGCAATCTGAGCATCTGCTGTAGCTTTTGAACATGCAAGCCTTTCACGTCAACAACAGCACCCAGCAGGCATCAGTGTCATAGTCCTATCTGACAACTGAGCAACCGCGTTTGTGTGTGCCTGTGGGAGTATTTTTGAGTAGCTATTAGACTGGACGAGGCATTCGGGGGCTGCTTCCGGGCAACACGGACAATCGGACAATATGTGCGCATGCATGAGTAGTATGTGCGAGTGGGAAAGTTGTGACATGGGTTGGTCAAAGACAGAGGGGAGCGATGACTTTTTATATATACATACGAAGGTTTCATCAAGCACAGCATCGATAATGAGTTCTGTAGGAGTGAAGGTCGTGTCAAAGTATGAAATGTCTGCATGACAAAATACACTTTATCATCTCATTAAAATTACTAAACATGAAGCATTTACTTATCAGAACTGTCTCTAGACTTAAAGTGGGAGATGTTCTCATTTTTACTTTTCGAGAGGGTAAATTATTACGTTATACATGCTCTGAGTTTCATGTGTAAATGTAAATGATGTGGTAAACGTACCAGGGACTGCATATCTAACACTAAAGGAAAGTGCTGATTTCTTACAGTAGACCTTAGTGCCTTGGTAAAGCAGTCTTTCTCAGTTTCTCTCAGAAACTGTTTTGACAGTAATTACATGTCAGTTTCTGAATTATATGCTACATGTTCCACCAGCTCTTTATTTAGCCTGTCATATTTTATTCAAAGTCCTTGCTCAACTGTCACAGTCATCTGTCTCCAGTGTGTACAGATATTGTGCAAAAGTCCTCAGTGCGGAAATGCAAAAATATCAGAGTTTTCTGAGAGAAATAACCTTTGTTCTACTTTTGTCGAAGCACATCTTGAGCTTTTGTTGCTTCTTTCATGACATTGATGTGTCCCACTTTTATTTTTGGAACTGTGGTGCATTCTGGGTACAGTAGTTCAGAGTGTTGCTCTGCGAGAGCGTTGCGTTGTTTTTCTTCACCTGTCCCATTGTGCAGCATCAAGTGGTGCTTCAAAGAGGCTTTGATGTTTCAGGCCTCCTTTGAGCCGCATGCAAATTTGTACACTGGCATGGGCCAGGAGACTGCACGAGTTGACAGCTTGCCAGACACCTCCACGCAATGTTTTCTCTGTACAGCTCTCGAAAAAAAAAAAAGTTGGAGCTTCGTTTTATCTGTCTGACTAACTCTGTGATTGTGTTTGCTGATTTAAAGTGGGCGCCCACAGCGGGGTAAAAGACGCTCATTTAGTTTTTCAAACAGCAATTTGGATAAGTGCTTTAGGTCACAACAGCTTGTTTTCCCCCCTCAAAAGAAATGATCTCCTCTGATTTTTGTTAGCCAAATGTTTATGATCCACCCCACCCCCCCCAAGAAGTTTAATCTGACAGTCAAACATGCACAGTAGTTCCTCAGTTTTGGATACTGTTAATCACTGTCAAGAGGTCCATTCATGCAAAACTGCACTAATTCTAATGCCTTGGCTACCTGAGAGCGAATAAAAATTAATCCACAATAGATTCAGTGTGAACTTAAGCTGGGGATATCGGGTGACTGAGAGCGAAAGGGTCGAAGGCTGCAGAGGACGGAGGGAAATGAAGTGGCATGTGAAAAGAGAGAGGGCTGGTGTTGGAAGACAGATGAGAAGCAGGGATAGACCAGAGGGTAGGGGAGCAGTTGTCACTGCCAACCTGTCAAGGAACTGGGTCTTCCAGCTGGAGCCAGGTTACGGGCCGAGCGGAGACCCACCATGCCAGGCCTCCGTGTGTGTCTGGCTTGAGTCCCTGCTGCCCATCCTTCCCATCTCCTGCCAAGATCCTGGTTGTGGTGTGTGTGTGTGTGTGTGTGTGTATACAGAACATTCATGTCATGCTAATTGGATTTGTCAGATGGCGGGTTGAGGGATTGAGGAAGGAGGTGTAAGCCTTAGATATGCAAAGAAAGAATTAATTTCTCCATCACACGCTGTTTGACAAGCCTGTTTCCAACCCCCTCGCTTTGATTTTGTTGATAGTCTCACAGTTCAAAATGGTTTATGCATTGCAAGAATAGCAGAAATTACTTTGATCGTCCCTGTTTTGTTGCGTACATGCCCCAGTTGTGCCGTGAGCTGTTATATGAACACACAGGGTTCATTACATGCATGTACATGTGCTAGAATATATATATATATAGGTCACACATGCCCGTCCTCAAGCACCATGGGGAATCAGGATACGTCCTCATCTACATGAACCCGATCAGTTTTGACAGGCTGGGGCTCTTAGCGCTAGTAAAGCCACTAGGGTTGGCTATGGTTCCTTTTAGCTTAACACCCAAGAGGCTGCTTGGTTTTTATCATCTAGAGGCTGTTTCATAACCACACGTCCATTGGAGGACTTCATCATATCTACTATACCCCAGTTGGATTATGACATTCCTCTATTCCTCTCTTTGCAGATGGGGTATCCTATTAGGATTGAGCGATCTAATGTCCTCTGGAGCCTCTCCCTGCTCTGGTTATTGATATGCTTATGAAAGACTGATGCTTTTATTATTGATTTACATGCATTCATGTAAAGTGCAGGAGGAAACGGAGCTGTTCATAAAGTGTCTTTGATGGCTTGTGGTCTTTATGGTAAGTTTGACGCTGGAGAGTTCACCTGCTGACTGCACATATTTCCTCCATACGAGAACTGCCGTTTAATCTTCTTCAACCACAGAGATTTTAGATCCATACGCCAAGATCGCAATCCTGTAAACTCCTGACTAGATTACAAGCATCTGTGGACCAGATGACAATAAAAGCTGCTTCACAGATTGAGTTCTTCCCATCTCTCACACATGCAGTTGCAACCATGAATAGAAACCCAATGAAAGGATAAAAGTCCCACATTATAGAAAACAGCCAAATCACATGAAGCTTCAGAGAATCCATCCTGATCCAACCACGTCCCATTGTTGAGAACCTGAACATCTTATTCAATGGATAAATACGACACGACTGCACACACATACATGCATATAAACAAACTGTGAATTATAACATATGCATGTAAATGTATGCATGCGTGGCATGAACTGCACAAACACACAAAATCCCCTTCTGAATGCATCATCGTGGCTTAACATCTTTTTCATATCCTGTACCTGTAGGGAAAAATAATGTGGATATCATTTACATTTGAGTTATTTCTTCTCTTTTTTTGTAGTCACTTGTAGAACAGTGTTTCCCTAAGAGCTCCCACGGGGGCCGTAAGAATGCCGCTCGTCCTCATAAGTTGGACACACTTTTGAGAGGTGCTGTCTGAGCTCATCTTTGGGTGTGTGTACAGATGTAGCATGTTACAATAGACAGCTGTTCGCACAGCTGCTGCTCACACACCCACACACTCACATATACGCACACAAGCAGCAAAAAAGAGGTAAGCCATGGGGGTTACGGAGTTCTTGCACCCTCCATCACCCAGGGCCGGTGCTGGAAAAATGTGCAAGCAGTGAGCCAAGCTGCAGCTGTAGCTGCTCATTCAAAGCTGTGGGTATATTACACAGAAGGTGATGACTGCCAGCCCACACCCTGCCTGCACACACTATAGAAAACTAGTTCATTCACTCCCGACCACTCACCATTGAGCACTTCCCTAATGGTTTTCACTGTGACAAGTCAAAAAGCCTTGAAGCACATAAAGAGACTTTAAGTGTGATGAAACGTCAAGTCTTTTCACTATCACATTAACATCCTTGTCCTACTTCTGACATCAGTCTCATATATTATAAGAAACTGATCTTTTCACTCGCAATCACACTTTTCACTCGCAGGTTATATATATTTTGGCTGCAAGACTTTGCGGCTTCATCAGCCTCTCTGGTCAGCCGGCAGGGAGAGACTCTGGTTTTCAGCGGCCTCCCGCTGGGCCATCCTGGCACCCGTGTGGCCTCACAGTCGTTCCATTGAGTCCACTCGTGTCGCAGAAGCACACAAGACCAATCAGCTGGCAGGGGACAGAGCAGCTCAGGAGGCCAAGCAATCCGTCTTACCTGGCTGTTGAAATCATTGACAATCAGTAGAGAGCAGGTGTGGTTTGTTCATGAGCGGGCAGAACCACAGGAAGCTGGGAATGTGATCTGCTCGCCTAGTGAGTGTTTTTTTTATTCTCTTTGTGTGTTTATATTTGTGCATGTGAAAGCGTAGGTCCAAGGTAGACCATTGTTTGATATGTATTTGTGTAGGGAGAAAAAAAAGGGATGGTGCAAGATGTAGGAGGCAGTTAGAAAGCAAACGTGACTGCACTGTTTGACAGATGTAGACAGGAACCGGTTAAACGTTGCCTTACAGTGTTGCACAATGTTTCCAAGGTAACTAACACACAGTTTGAGTGTGTTGACATCCGTGTTGGAGTTTCTCATTACTTTCTATTATCTCGTGTTTGTGTTCTGAATTCTAATTATTTGTATCAAATGGATGCATTTTGAATGCAGTTAGTGCTAATTCAAAAGTGAGAGTGAAATAAAAGTGTTGAACCTCATTAGTTTGCTTTACAGTGTAGGCTTTAGGCTAGAACTAGCTTTTCAAAAAAACACTTCAGAACCTGCAGTATTTAATGAAGAATGGGATGAGAGCCGCTGTTAACTCTAACTTCTGCATCTGGGGATCTAAATCACCTGTTTGTTCATATCAGGTATGATTACTTCAGACAAAGATCTTTGATGAGGAATTGAAGGAGTGTGCCCTTCATGTGGTGAGGGTGTGGAGGTGGTTGGTGGATGACCATTAATGGAGTTGCGGAGTGGCAGTAGGGGTCAGGTGTGGTACCCAGATTATTTAAATCAAAGCTAATTTACTTTTAACAGATTGGTATTTTCATTGAGTAACAGCAATTGTAACTTTCTCTTTTCGGAAAAGAGGGGGATCAGTCACAAAGACACATTCATGGAAAACCTAATGTCTGCTGTCAAACATTATCTGCTGCATTTCCCCCCCCCCATCTCTCTTCCACATTTTATTGTCTCTGTCTCTCGCTCACACACACACACATGTGAGTTGCCTTGTGTCAGGCGTTCACAACATCTGTTCCTCCTGCAGCTTTATACTTGCAGCCAGGCAGGCAGAGAGGGCCAGGCCCAGCAGCTCCTCTTTAGCCTCTGGGCACTACTGACTCCCTCCGCAGGTCTTTAAGATTAATTTGGTGTTTTAAGCTGCTCTAAAGTGGCAGAGGATTGCTCATCTTACGCAGCCTCTTTCCTCCGTACCCCCTCCGTGCTCCTCTTTCATCCTCTCCTGACCTCTCTCCTCCGTCTCCTTTGTTCAGTCTGTCAAAGAGCTTTGTCTCGTCCAGCCTCAGGCTGGTACCGACACTGTAATGTCAACAGTCTCAGCATGGCTCTCTACCATGTATGTAAGTTCTCTGTGTTTTTCTTTTCTTTTCTCTCGTTTACACTTTTATTAATCTTTTTCACTTTTATTTTATCTTTTCTATTTATCTTCACTTTTTATTTTTCCTGTATCAGGCATCCATGTAAACAAGCCCACTTTCTCGACCCCTCTGCTTCACGCTGAGATGCTGCTTAGCAAATAATGTGTGTTGCTTGCATGTGTTTGAGCTTGAAATGTTTATAGCTGGGTAACCATGCATGTACGTGTGTGTGTGTGTGTGTGTGTGTGTGTGTGTGTGTGTGTGTCGCTGTGATGCGCTGACCTCTCGTAGGCTGTGAGATGAGATGTTAATTACTGTGATGCTTTAAGTTGTGCAACCAGCTGCAGTCAGTGGTTTGTCACATCTGCCTAGTCATCAACGCACACACACGAACACACACCATTTGAGTTGAGAATTTGAGTTAGCTTACTGAAGTCTTAATAAAGTCTACGACAAAATGTCAGCATGTAATGTTTTAATTGAAGTGTCAGTCATCTATGTGTGTTCTGCTTATTATCTAATTATGTCTCGTCATTTAAGTGTGTGTGCGTGTGTGTGTGTGTGTGTGTGTGTGTGTGTGGATGCAGCCACACATTTGGCTCTTCTGCAACTGGTCAATCGTTTTATATCATTCATATCTGTCATAATTACCCCTGACTTATTTCTATCTTTATTCCATTTGCTGGATGTCTCTTTTCATGTTCCTCTCATTCTGTGTCCCACTCGTGTGGTTTGATCGTGTCTCACTTCGG
Organism: Pempheris klunzingeri; assembly: GCF_042242105.1. Taxonomy (NCBI): domain Eukaryota; kingdom Metazoa; phylum Chordata; class Actinopteri; order Acropomatiformes; family Pempheridae; genus Pempheris; species Pempheris klunzingeri. The sequence continues at coordinate 15,872,561 of NC_092028.1, forward strand.
AGTCTATTCTGGATTCGAAGATTGTGCAACGTAGCGCCTGTGTATCATCTCAAGTAACTTCTTCTTTTCTTTTCTTTTTTTTTTTGACACACAGATTCCCAACTCAGACACTGAAACACAGAGGACTGTCTTATTTTAGACTCCCAAGCCTTAAACTCCCATCACATCCTCCCTCCTCTCACACACTCACATAAAGACATCTCTCATGAATGTTTTACTAGGTCAGTTCCTGAGGAAGTGGCGTTTTTCATCACCATCCCTCCCTTCCTCTCTGTCCATCCCTCTCTCTGTCTCCACCTCCCGTTCATGCTCCTTTTTGGACTTTGTTTGATTCGCTGAGGCGGTACTAATCCTCGGCTTGTCCCTCTCCTCCGTTCAGAGCCTCTCTGCTCTGTATTTTTAGCTTCTCTCCATTTTCTCTCTCTGTCTAACAAGTGTTTATGCACTCACAGTGTAATGTGGCAGAGCCGTGAGCACCCTAATCGTAATGTGATTACAGGCCAGCTGAATTGCTGGAGATGATACTATGAGTAATGTGTGCGTGTGTGTGTGTGTGTGTGTGTGTGTGTGTACTTTTGGATTGTAGATAATGATCCCAATCATTTTCAACCAAAGTCATATCTCAGTGTAGCGTCTTCTAACCAAATAACGTGTTAAATCTGTTCATAAACAACACCAAATAATAATAACAAGGAAATACAAGGAAAATCCCTCTTTTTTGCAACCTGGGTCTTATTTTTGTACAGTTTTGGCCGATAAAGTCCAATAAGCAAGACGCATGAACATGAGGCTGTGAGCAGAGAGAAAATGAAGGCAAATATTGAAGTAATTAGTCATCGTTGTCAGTCAGTCTTAACTGTGCATGTAAACAGTTTACAGGAGGGATATTAGAGCAGTAGTTTGCAGTAGCTAGAAGTGTTCCCACAGTAACTTCCTGGAGTCTAACTGTCACCATTTCCAAGGCACTGTTCCCAGCCAGGAAATAGTCCAACACAGACCTTTATAAAACCACAGTGTGTTGTTTTACACTTTAGTTTCTCAAGCTCGTCCTAATTCTCACCAGGAAAGCAAGCAAGCGCATTTCCCAAACGTCAAAATATTTCTTCAACAGGGTTTTCGTGTAAATAAAGGAAAATTGATAATGCAGGAGATTAATTGTATTTATCACATTATTATTTTTATTATATCATCCAACCCATTGTAACCGGTTAAATGGTGTCGATTTTTAAGGTGTATTTATCAGCATGGGTGTAAGTATGTGTATATTTTACATTACAAGAGGTTTCTTTTACACCGTGATGGTTCACTAGCTTGTTACTGTACACATTTTGAGCTATGTTTTGGTTTGGATATGTCAAAACAGGTTTCATACGGTAAATCTTGTACGCACATTCAGTTAGCTGAAAAAATGGATATTCTCTGACTGTTAATTTTTCAAACCGAAAGCTTTGGTCCTGATATTTGAATCGCAGACTGGCATATGAGTGCGTGTTTGTGCATTTGTGTTCAGCATCCATGCCTGTGGGTGTGTGGCTGTGGACCAGAGCGTGTGTTCTTGTCTGTGCTACACCACATCCAAGTGAATCCAATTTTTGCAATTGTGCATGCTTGTTGTGGTTCCTGACCCTGTTTTTGTCACTGCTTTGCATGGTTATGTTGCTCAGCCATCCTAAACATATCATTATAGTCTAAAATACTGTATGGGGGAATTCCTAAGCTTCACCGCTAGGAATGTCGCTGCCGCATTTGTCTGGAATGCTGAAAATTCATTTCCCTCCAGGAGGTGAATTCTAGACATCCCAAAATGAGCATTTCGTTTTACGAGGTGAGGGAAGCAGGCCAAAGCTTGACTTACAGTATGGTGCGGATATTTTATGTACCTCCAGCCAGGGTGAATTAGAGAAAATATGCCACTTTGGTTATCTTAAATGAGCGCTCAGCTATGCTGCGTTTAACTGAGGGGAATTTTCAAGGGCTAATTGTCTTTAAGTGCTTTGGTGCGTATATCACTTTCTGTGATTATATTGATTGAATTTTAGCAATTTATCCTGACAAGTTAGACAACAACTTGCTGTGTGACATAAAATCTTGCTAATGGCACTGATGGTTTCAATTTCTAGTCTCTCTCTCAGAAGCTGTAAGTGTTCGGCCTCGACAGACAAAAAGGAGAATATTCTTCTTCTTCTTTTTTCATTAGAGCAGCACACATGCTTCATTGTTACTTTGTCACTAAATCAGCTGTTGCCCCTTAACAATGGGACCACACGCACTGCACCACCCCTTACAACTGAGCTCAGTCATTAGATAACGACCTTTCCCAGGTAGATCTATCACAGCCCACCTGAATGTCTGTCCCAGCCGAATGAATGAAACAACAGTTCTGCAATGGAGAGAAAGAGAGAGGACATTGTGGCTTTGTAACTTGGGCCTTTGTGATAGCATACACAGAGGTTAATACAGCCATTGTGGACCAGGCCCGTGCTTGTCTAAGCCTGTCCCATGCAAGGTGGCAATTAGGCTGTGTGTGACTCCGCTATCCCCCTGACAGAGGCCAGCGGAGGGGGAGGAGAATGCAATCATTGTCTACCAATTAAACCAGAGGAGGGTTCTCCCTGGCTTTGCCCATTGTCAGGGCAGGATGTAGGAGGGGCTGCGGTGGCCAGGTCTGGTATCACCGGGCCAGGGAGGCAGGAACCTGATCCAGGGGCTTGCCTGGGTCACCCTTCCCCTCCCCTCCCCTCCCATCCTCCTTTTTGCAGCTCTGGTCAGCAGTGATGCAGACAGAGGAGCCTCTGTGCTGGAGGTGCAGGGAGAGTCTCAGACAGTGCTGCTGCTGCTGCTGCTGCTGCTGCTGGGTAGAGTGAATACAAAAGGAGTGCTAGTGGAATCTCTGAGATATGAAGAAGCATAGATTGATGTGTGTGTGTGTGTGTGTGTGTGTGTGTGTGCGTGTGTGTGTGTAGTGCCTCCTCTTGGTTCTATTTAAATCATGTTAGATGTAACAAAGGACAGAGTAGACTTTCATTTTCAGCTCCCAGATATATGATTTTTTTTTTTTCATTTTTACAAGAATAGCATTTAACTATTGGACTATATAAGACCATCAGAAGCTTCCCATGTTCTTCAGCCCTTAACCCTGTAAGGGTCATGACACATGGCATCAATGAATGTCTGTAGAAAATTTCATGGCAATCCATCCGATCTTTGTTGAGATATTTCACCGTGGACCGACAACAGACTTTATGCTTATTTCTTAGAATGTTTTTTTTGGTGTGGTGTGTTGAATTGCATTATATTGTAATGTTCATGTTCATGTTCCCATTGTGTGGTATATACACAGACAACACATTATCATTACAAGATGATGCATTGAGACAAAGTCTACAGCGATTTCAAAGGTCGCGTTACAAAATGCAGCCGTCACATAATGATACATGGACGGTGCTTCCTGATACGCTGTATGATCAGTAACCATGAAGAGGAATTCTGAGAATATTTTGGATTCTTGTTACATTGGAGCCAGTGTTTGATTTGCTTTTGCTCAGTGCCCCTAGAGCTTGTGCTGTAATGTCGATTTAGAGCAGTGTCTTGGATAGATATTGAATGTAGAGAAATCTGTCAGAAATGTATTCTTGGTTCTAGTGTGAAGACATCACAGTCTCCTCCTCATGCGTTTCACATACAAATTAACTCAATTCATCCTCAAGTGCACTGGACTCATTCCATCCCACTTAGCTCTTACACTAGGATAAATGCAACCTTTGCAACTGTTTTTCCAGTGGTTTCACCACTTCCTCCTTCACCACCGTCACCCACTCATGACCACAATGACATCTCTCAGCCACCACTTAGGCTCTGATAGATGGTTTCTATTTAGGAGACGGCATCTGACCACAAACCACCGAGCACAACAGGACTGTTGACAGGTCTAAATAGAAAAGTTCAGCTGTGGGAGAAACGAAGCACAAACACCCATGCCTCGATTTGGGGGCCTCGCCTAGAAAATAGCTTTCTGGAAAGACTCTTTTGATTGCTTTCTTTGGTCGAGGTATCGAAGTTTTGAGTATTATGCAGTTAGGTTTCACTCTGTGGTGTACAATCCGTTTTGGGACGGTGGGGAAAAGCGGCGTTGAAAATAACTGACAGCCCGCTAAAATTGAGTTGTTCTCTCTCTGAGCTGAATGTAGGGCTGGATGGTAACGTTTAGGACTCACCGGAACAGGTTGTTACAGCAACCGCAAAGCTTCTAAGGTGATTAATAAGCACATTCATTAGGGGGCAAGAAAAGACAGAGCACTACTTTATCAATTAATCTTAATCTATTCTGTCATCAGTCATGCGCTGCTGGAATATAGCATTTTATCAAGCCTCGCATTGGACTAATTGGGGGAAAATCGTACCGAGCTTTCAAGCCGTTCTGGTCTGTTATAGATTAAGGTCTTCACGTATAGTCAAAAATAAACGGCTGCAGAGTTCCTCTGTGGATCTGTTGCTGTGTGCATGCATGTGTGTTGCCGTGTGTGCACATGTTTGCATCTGACCTTCTTTATCTGCTTTTGTGGTGTGTCCATATTGAGTTTATGTAAACACAGATGGGGAAGGGAGTGACTGGCCAGCAGCCACCGTGTCCTTCAGGAAAAGGAATGAGGGAAAAGAAAGAGAGGGAAAGTGATGGAGATGTGTTTGCGGATACATGGCTGACTGGTTTATGGCAAAGGCACCATAAGGCAGGGTCATCCACACTGGCCACTAACTGAACAGGGACAACCAGAGATGGGAAGATCTGTCTCGGGAGAGGAAAAAATCTCTAACAGTTGCAGCAGGCGACATTAAACATGGTTTTTATACAGTTTGGATGTGAGAGAGCGTGAGAAAGACGTGTGTGTGTGTGTGTGTGTGTGTGGTCATGAGTGTGTGTGTGTGTGTGTGTGAGCGCTTTTTTCTTCTCTTTCCGCGGGTCAAGATAATAGGATTGTTTTGCTTGAGACACCTCAAGATATTCACCCCCACAGATGGGAACAGATAACGAACGTCCGAAATGCTTACTCACAATCCAATTAACTTGTCTTGGCTCAAACCGCACAGACACACTCCGTGTCCCAGCTGAGAATAGTGTGTGTGTGTTTGTGTGCGTGTGTGCTATGTTGGGCCAGTCAGTCTTGAAAATGAATGCTTCCCAGGATTTAACATAATTTGCTCTAATTGGTGTTTGCTGTTCAGCAACTACTTAGCGATAATCAAATAAATTCTTAATGGTCTGTACCGTGGGCTGGTTTGGAGGATGGACCTTTATTTAGAGCCTCTTAAAAAGGGAGGATTTCTCTGATTTTGGCAGGTGTTTCAGTCTCCTCGTTCTCGGCACTCATTCTGGCCAAGTCATCTGCCAATTTCCACTCAGAGAATCTGCTTTGATCTTCATCCTTTTATTCCAAGTATTTTCACCCTGGTCAGGAATTTCTTGTTGCCTTTCATAACCTCAAATGTATTTTATGACTAAGAGAAAACACGCAACTGTCCTAGAAACGTAGCTCCAGCTTTGAAGACCTTCCCAGCGAAATTGTATGTGTTCAAACTTGAGACGGGGCAGCATCCACTCGTTTATTTACCCGTCGTGTTTCAGATGACAGTCGAATGCGGAGAACAATTAGAGGGAACTCAGACTGAGAGGAGATGCCCTGAAGTGTGGCTGCTTTCTCTATCTTTCCCCAAATCCCCCTAACTGTGAATGGAGAGACTACTTTTCGCCTGCCCTGCAGTTTCTTCAGTTTACTGACACACACAGACTGGGAGTTTTTTTTTTTTTTTTTCCTCCTTTCATCAGCTTCAGCTTACATGTCATGCTGAATACCAGGGCTTGTTATTGAGTCCCTGTGAGATGAAGACTCATGGTAATGCCCATTGATTTTGTGTGCAGGCAGAAACTCGCGCACACACTCAAACGGGGGAAAGCTCTTAAAATCCCCATTGATCCCAACAGGCTGAGAGTTATCAAGTTTGTTTTCATTATGGAAGTAATGTCGGCCTTTGCAGACTTTGTTGATCTTTTCTTGCCTCTGTAAGACCGGGGGTGTCGAGGCGGATGCCGTCGTTCACTTTTTCCCACATTATTTAGTTTGAATCCGACTGCTTGTTCTTTGAAGCTTTAGTTCCTCTCACTCTGCTCCTCCTTCCTCCCCTCACAGCTTCTGGGGAGCTATGAGGGATGGAGACAACTGGTAGCGGCTTTCTGGAGGAATTTTCCTGCTGGAATAGATCGCAGGGGGACTGTGCTCTCCTGTTTGTGTGTGTTGGTGTCTTCTTCTACACCATGAATGCTCTTTGTGACACTCGAGGGTAGTTGGGTGTAATATTTGTGGTGGTGTGGACGGAAATCACATTCCCAGTGAATCTTTACATGCCTCATTTTATGGTGGATTGCCTGGTTAGGATGTTCACTTTGGTATAGCTGTCAAAGTTTTGGAGATGTTTCAGGAACAGATGTTTGGCCTTAAAAATGACTGCTCAAGTTCAAACATGGGTGTTTATGTAGAAAAGCGTGCAGAGGGAAACTGCAGAAGAGGTTCACATGCTGTCAGTGTGCTGTGTTAACGTTCCCTGCCACATTTTGAAGCTTATTGTTCTAAACATCCCCAAGCTTCTGCATTGTGACATCTAATCACTGTTGACCCAAGAATACCCTTGATATTTGTGTATGTTCTGCATAATTCATAGTTCATATTCTGTGCAAAGCCTGGCATGAATTGGGCACCCTGCGAAGGATTGGCTCAGACTCGTGCTATTGAAAACGGTTAATCCACGGTGGATGGATATGTAAATATGACCAAGTGTGGCTCTGTGTTGCTGCAACACGCCTGATTGTTGAGGATAAACCGACATGCGTTTCGTTTGTTGTGGGTGACGGTGTGGGAGAGAGGGAGAGAGACAAAAAGACGGGTAACCAGAAGGATAAAGACCTGTCTCATCCTTCAAGTGCATAAGAATAAATAATCCCCTTAGTGAACACACACACAACATATATTCAATATACATGAAAACAGCCGTATTGTTCCGGTATATGAACCCTCAGTAAATGTAGATTACTGACATGCTACACCAAAGGAACCCACACGTTTTTAATCGCTCTTTTCTGCGTCTTTGCATTGCTTGTTTTCACCTGAGGTCATTCATATTAAAAAAATGTGCAGACTTGAATGCCATTGACTCCCATTTTTGTAAGTTTTACACTTACATGGCATACCATTCAGGTCATAGCTTGCTGACTCTGCCTGTAGTAGAGATTCAACAGTGAGAGATTACATGTATACATGTAGTGTGTGTGTGAAGTGTGAAATACTCATCCTACAAAGTGATACAACACATCTATATTTAAAAGGCAAAGATTCATAATTAGATTTACGACCATAATCATTTTTTCCCCAACATCTGTTGCTGTGAAAAAAAAAAATCCTTCTGCTGTGAAGCTTTTGTTGTGTCACAAGAGCTGTACTGACGTCTATTTTCTGATTATTCTGAGTGAATGAAATGCAATTGAAAAGAGGTTAGTCATCAAATATTTGGTCTATTGATATTAGAAAGCTGTCATTCCATGGCACTTCTTACTGAAAGCCACCACTGAATATGCTTTGTGAGTACAAGCACAACACTTATTTTGACATGGAGGAAGCGTTAATGCACCAAAATGTGGCTTTGTGGAAAAAGAAAAAAATACGCAGTGATACTAATAAGATTTCCAGCTTTTTCATACATATGCGAAGTGCGCTCACGACTCGGGGGAGCCTGTTAAGATGATTGTAGGGAAGGGATCCCAAAAGGCCCGATATAACTCTGCAGCTTTGCATCAGGTCTTCACAGTGATTTCAGGCCTTTAAACACTGCGCTTTATGGAGTGATATGCCCAGGGGAACACGGCTGAATATGACACGCCAGTCAATTAGGCCAGCAAAAAAAAAAAAAATCACAGAAATATCAGGAAAAGCTCTGAGAGGAGGCACTGCGACACAGGAAGCGAGATTCCTACTACACGCTGTAGCTGCAACATGGGGAATTATTTGATATATACACAATTGTAATCAAGTTGATGTAGTCGTGCTAATTTTAATGGAGCAACTGAACTTGTTTGTGGAAGACAAATACTCTTTTATACGTCTTAAAAATGTCTGAAGGAAAGAGGAATAAGTTGTAAACTGAAACTGAAATGTGTAATTGCTTAGCTTATTAATTCAGATACTGATCCTGATGGAAAAGAACAGAACAGGTTAGCGTTTCTTTTTTTTTCTTTCATAAGCAAATTGTTATTTAATATTTCACTGCGAAAATACTACGTCATCTATTGGAAATAACGCCTCTGTTAAGCAAAATACTTGAACCTTTCCAGACTAAAAACAGAAAAAGAAATTGTCAGCAGGGATTAATTTTCTATTTATGAAGTACTGCGCTGTTAATGTGCTTAATGTGTCTTTTATTGTATGTGCACTAATCCCCCTCGGGGTATTAAAGCTGTTTCAATCACTGACAATCAAATTTTGATCAGAGCTTTTTTTCGCTCCCATTTCTATTTTGAAGTTTTAGAAGCTTTTATTCCCTTAGCCCCAACCTGCCAGTAGTCATATAGTCTTTGGTGTGTTTTATTTCCAGCACCCTGTGTAGTCTGCCTTGTTAAACCGCATACACAGAGGGTAGTTAGAGAGCAGCAGGGCTTTGCAGACCCGTAAGCCACAAGCTTGATCCCTGACATATACAGACAGGGACTCCCAGCCATCTGGCCAGATGAGGCAGTTGGATAGGCTCAGTCCCCCCCACCCACACACACACACACACACACAAATTACAGTAGTTCTGAGGGTTTCTGTCATCTATCTCAAGGGTTGTCAGGGAGCTCTGTTGGTCACAGATAGTGACCTAGCCCACAGCTAGGCAGCTTCCCTCAAAGCCTCAGTTTCTGCCTGCAGGTTTTATTACTGACAGAAGGTCACACAGCAAAGGATACAGAGACATAATTGGGAAAGTATAGGAATATCCAATCCATTTTTCTCATATACTGTAAAATATGGCTAATGCTGATGTCACTTTTAAACATCATGAAATATAGTTCTTTAGCTAAAGATGGGCTCACACGACAGAAGTTTTAGGCCTGTTTATCCCAGAGTCTCCCCTCCCAATGATCAGAGGAGGAATCTAGTCTGGGACTTTAGTTGGAACTGATTTTTATAGATCTGCTTCTACGTGAGATCACGAGAGGTGATCCATTGCTCCGTGCGACATATCTTGTAGTATGTATTGTGTGTTTGAGAAGAACATCTGTGAAGAATTTCCTTATATGCACCATGGTTAGGATTTTAAAACTCCTGCAGAGTGAGCCCAGCATAAGTTTATTACTGGCTCACTAATTTACATCCGCAAACAAACGTGCGTAAAAGGTCGGCCTTACTAAAAATGAATCCACACTTTCCACCAAATCACTACGGAGAAAATTCTCAGTGGCCGTGATGTTAAGTTTCTCATCTATGAAAGACAAATCCCAACCAACATATTGTGCATTAGTTGTTCCGAACACCACTCAAAGGTGGAGTGAAGAGCCGAGGGTCACGGAGAAGGTGGGGGACACAGAGATAACAGCGCCTATTTAAACAATAGTGTTGCACTCAGTCAGTGCTATGAGTCTCTTCTTAGCATTTGCGGGCAACCAGGGTAACGGGCTACCTTGGCTAAACAAATGGCTGACATATCCATGAGCAGGCCAAGTGACACCTTTCCAAAACTTGCATTCAAGAATTATTGTTCCGCAAGTCGGAGTAATCAGATTATTAAAGTATTTTGACTGGTCTGGGTCTGGTACCGTTAGCATAACAAAGGAAAGTCAGGTACTGAACAGTTCAGGACGAATACATGCACCTTCACACGTCTAATGCATTTCCTTTACAGTGGTCTTAAATGTATCACATACTGTAATTTGACTCATATCTATGCGACTCCCCAGGTTGGGCACCCAACTCTTATAAAAGATCAATCAATAGATATTTGCACCTCTATTCTTGCACACATTGAATTTTTCAGGCAGCAGAGAGCTGAAGACTGATAATGCTGCTCGGTCTTCATATTAATTCCACACTCACTCCCACCTTATGAGTATCTAATAACTTTGAAATTGAAGCACCGACTTAAGCCATCATCCATCTTTTTCAAGTCAAGTCTTTTTCCCAGCATTCTTATGATAATATCGCCCATGCTGCTTCCCACACAGGCAGATAACTTGCCTTTCCCTCCTGGCGGTGCCTCACCCTGCGTGTTGAAAATAGCTGAGGCTAGAACACAACTTGTGTAACATTGATTTGAAATTCAATCTAGACAGCTTCCTTGGGGCCCCAGGACGATTCTTAGATCCATCTCCGATACTGATGCAGGAGGAAAATGAAGAAGCAGCATTCGTGGAGGAATATAAAGAAGAATAAGCAGACACACACTCAGGAATATACGCAAAATGCATACATACACACAGGGTACGCTGCTGTTTGCAGATATAAACACAAGCACAAACACACACACAACCTTGACAGTCTTTGCCTGTGTTTTCTCTGATACTTTGGTATGTAATGCTGCTGACAGACGAGCGCCCTCTGACACAAATCACCAGGCTGAAGAGGTTTTATCTCACAATCTTTTATCCAGTCCTCCATCCTTCCACCTGTCTGTCACCTTGAGAGGGGTTGTGAGTACTCTACAAGGTGTCATTTATCCACGAGTGTCCTGAATATATTGCACTGATCACTTTCCCTCAAACACAAAAAAGACTCAGCAGCAGATATAGTATACTGTAGAGCAACCCCTTTGAAAAGATGTCAAGAGGAAAATCATAATTTGGTAACATTTATTTTGTACACATCAATCTGTTGTCTTTGTTTAATCTTTTTTTTTTTTTTTTTAAAGTGCAGAAGAGGAAAAAACAAGAAGGTGATTGGTGGGACAAATTGGTTTGGAAAGAGATTAAGTGAAGGGATGACAGAGACGGGACTCGTACATGGACATGGAGCCATAAAAGGAAACAGGAGATGAGGAGTAGAGGAGAGAAGCTGCTGGATGCTTGATAATTGGTGTTAAGTAGGGTCATGCTGGCGAGAGGGAATTTCATTTGGCTTCAACGGTAACCAAACAGAATTGGTAAATCAAAGCAGGATAGGAAAAACTAAGCAGGGTCTGATATTCTTGAATCTGCTTTTGTTCTTCTTTCTTTCATTCTTTCCCTTATGGAAAACTAGATTTGAATGTGTTATGTGGAGAACTAGATTTCTGGGAACAGTTCGCTGCATGCAGATGTTTTCTTCTTGTTATTCTCTTACTGTAGTCACACTTTATACTGGTATGCTTTAACCACTACAATTCAACATCTCAGTTAAAAGATGCGATAAATATTACTTGTTGGCTCCGAAAGAAGTTAATCCCAAGGATACATGGGATACGACTCGCTGTCTTGTGAATTGCATCCACTTACTTGGTCAGTGGGGTTGACTGAATGTCCGCGGCTGGTTGCCGAGATGAGAGGACAAGGGTAAACGTTCATGTGTTTGTGATCAAGTTAGCAGTTGATCAATTTCAGCTTTTGCCGTGATCTGATTACAGCTTTTAAACCTACAATAGCTGATTCTTTTGGCCACTTGGGGGCAGCAGTTGTGAGCACAAAACACAGACAGATCTTCACATTTTAAGTTGATATGTCAAATATTTGCTCCTTTACACATCATTAGTTACACAGCAAAGTTATGATTCAAGTTGTGTTTTTGGTCCAATAGTCACTCTCTTTTAGCTCAGTTTTTGGTCTCTACCTCCTGAAGGAAGTATCTGTCTCTTTAGCGGCTAAATTAGTTGCTAACTGTGTCTTTCTGCTGTTTGGCGCTAAGCAGGTAGCGTATAGGAGGGTTTTAGAGATTTTTGGCTGAAATCAGCTGCCTGTTGCTGCTGAAAACACTATGAGAGTTATGAGACTGAACCAAAACAGTAATGTTGTGGGCCAGACAGCTAAATAATGAGCTGAATCTCATCCTAAAGCCTCTTAAAACTGAGGTGGGCTGCACATTCAGGTGATAATTCTCTGTGAGTTCATCACTACGAGTGACTATTCACATCGTCATGCTGTTTTCACATAGTCATTTGATATATTGGTATTGCAACAAGATTTGAAAAAGATTTTGTATCTATGTAAAAACAAAATGGTGTAACACTACTAGCTGTAATGCTCAAGATCTTGTAGTTTGTGTGTGCATTTAGAAGTGTTGCTGTTGCATGTACTCAGATCTCATAGCAAAGCAGTCCCCATGTCCTCTTATCCACCCACACACACACACACACACACGCACGCACAGAGGACCAGACGGAGACAAAGATGCCTGTCAGTGGGGGGCTGAAATCTGCTGTGGATTACCATTAGATGACAGATCTTCCATCCCGGCTCTATATCCGTCTCTCTTTCTTTATGTTGGATTAGTAGCAAAACGCTATTACAGCAGTGGGTCAGTGGGAGTGTGTACCATGTGGTTTGTTTACACACTGCATGCTATCACATCCTCAGTCAGCATGAACATGTGTGAAGAGAGCTTATTTCCTCTCACCAGTTTAATTCCAAAAAGGTGACATGGAAGTGGTTAGCATGTTGATTTTCTCTCGCTGGGTTTGTCTCTGCTGCCCTCTTTCTGTCACCAACACGAATCATCCGTTCGGCTGCGTGATACTGTGAGTGTGTGTGTGTGTGTGACAGAGAAAGAGAGAGAGAGAGAGAGAAGAGGAGTGTGTATGTAGAGTCTGGGCCACAGCTGTTGTTGTGCTCGCCCGCCCCCCTCCCTCCCTCTCTCTCTCATCTCTCTAATATAACCCTCCACTGTGCAGGTCTAAGCTCATGAAAGAGCATTAAAACTGTTGAGTCAGCACAAACTGAGTCCACATAGGCAAGCAGTTCAGCTTCATCACTTCACACACACATGCATGCACGCACACACACACACTGAACTATGTACAGTACGTCTGCGGTAGCCTAATCACAATCTACTTAGATAAAGGGGCCTTTATTATCAAGGACACTCACTCATAAAGGGTGTGTGTGTGTTTGTGTTTGTGTGTGTGCACACAACTGTAGGGGGAAATTTGATTTTGACTTTTTTTTTTCTAGACATTGACGTACGTATGTGTGTGTGTGTTTTGGCTTTTCACAGCACAAACCTGCTGTTGCCTACATTCAAAATTCTGCGGAGCTTCCTCACCAACAGGAAATTGCATTTTGCATTCATGGTGGCCATGGCAACTGAAGCCAGTAATGCCTATCAGCCAGGTTAACGTTTTGCACAGTGGAAGGTGAAATCATACGGGGAGGGGGGGGTTCATATATGAGGGATCATATATGGCGGATAATAGCTTGGAAGGAAAGACATCATAATAGAACAAATGAACAAAACACAGTTTGAAACTGTCTCTCTCTCTTCTTACCGACTTCCCATGCAGTGTGACTTAAGTTAAGTAAAAGTTTTTATTATGTATAACTCAGGACAAAATCGTGGAGAAAAAGTCTCCATTCCATATCTCAGTGTTCGAACTTCTGCTGTGCCTTTTCAGCAACGCTGATTATCTATCCACGATAAGGTGCCTTGATAATGGCATATTTGAATGATAACAGGGTGTGTCACAGGTGCATTTAGTGCTCCGGCTCATAAGGTCACCTTTCAAATCCAAGAGCCCTTGCTGCCTTTTTTTTATTCCACCCCCTTTTCATCTACACAGTATCTTTTATCCCCTGCCCTGCACCTTGAAAATAAAAACGCCATTAGTCTTCTCTTTGCCCTGGGTGGGAAAGAGCGGATCACAATAGCAGCAAATGATTTATGGGTAAATGGCTGCTTCCTTGGCGTGTCGATGAATAGGAGGACAGGTTATTTTCTGTTGTCAGTGCTCTGGCTTTTCAAGAAACTAAGAGAGAAGGAGAGAAGGGGAGAAGGGGGAGGGAAAAGAAGGCAGCACTCCACCCTGAAGTCCAATCCACACTAATGGAGTGGAGGAGGGGAGGAATGATAAAGGAGAGCGGAGCGGGAGGGGATGCGGTAAGTGGCAGCATGTATGAGTGTGTGTGTGTGTGTGTGTGTGTGTGTGTGTGTGTGTGTGAGGTTTAGCTGACTGTGTGCAAGCAGAGCAGCTACAGCAGGTAGTGCCAGGTGTGTCTGCATGTGTGTGAGAAAGAGAAAGCAAGCGTGAAAATGTGTAGAGATAATAACCCGCTGCCACAAAAGCTGGACGGACAGACACAGAGACAGACCGACACAAAGAGGCTTCTAGCAGTTCCTGACTCAGATCCATGGCTTGGTTGGCAGGGACTCGCATCTCTTGGACGTCCTGTCTTGTGTGTGTGTGTGTGTGTGTGTGTGTGTGTGTGTGTGTGTGTGTGTGTGTGTGTGTGTGTGTGTGTGTGTGTGTGTGTGTGTGTGTGTGTGTGTGTGTGTGTGTGTGTGTGTGTGTGTGTGTGTGTGTGTGTGTGTGTGTTTGCTGGGAGGAACTGCAGGATGTGAGCAAGAATCTCATCCAGCTTCCCTTCAGCAGCCACGTCCACACGGGCTTTGGTCTCATGCGTCAGCCTCTGTCCTAGAAAGGGATGCAGACGCTTGAGATGAGTTTCACCCTGCAGGACACGAGAAGCTGATGAAAGCCGGGGAGATTTGCATAGGCAGGGGCAGACATGCATCAAATAAAAAGATGGAGTTCCTCACACTGAAACACCTCTGGTTTGGAGAAACACTGAGGCTCATTATGGAGATATTATTTTGAATTAGTTTACTGATGTGATACAACAGCATGATTAGACAATACACCAGAGAGTCATGGTACAAACACAGACCTCTGGATGAATTCATCTTTCCTAAATTCAACAGATAAGTTTAGGATATAAAAATATACAAGCGTAAGGGCCCTCCTATTATTTTTGTTCTTTATTCTGGTCACGTTTCCTCTTGTTGCTTTTACCTTAAGCTCATTAATACAACAAAGGATGCAAAATAAATACAAAGTAATCACATTAAAAAGAAATGGTCGCTATCTTTCAGGCAGACTCGGGAGCAGGAAACACCTCCGGACTTCTTCTACTTCTCCGACTTTGAGAGGCACAATGCCGAGATCGCTGCTTTTCACTTGGACAGGTGAGTTTTTGTGCTGAGATTTCTTTGTGACTCATCTGTTTCCCTTCTTGAACGCTTTTTTTTTTTTCAGATCACCCTTCACAGTCTGTTCCAGGAAGAGTGACGGGTCACACGTGTGGTTTTTTTTTTTCACACAGACGGCAGACACTTTAACCCATTTCTAAACCGGGGGTGCGCCATAATGGGCTTAAGCTGTGAAAATTTGAATGGGATTTAGTACATGAGGGATTAGATAACGCACTGAGCACTTGGATCATCTCCTGTACTTGCTGCTGAGTATATTGATTTCCGCATGATCCTTTTACTCTACAGGCTTCAGCTGACGAAGTAAAAAAAAATAAAAACAGGATAGTTTGGGATTCTGGGGGAGGATGATTAATGGTGTCCAGGTTGTCTTAAGGTCTGCTGAGGGCATGGTAATTACTTCACACATGCTCACATTGCTCTCTGTTAGATGAGGTCAGAGACGTATGTTTGCATGGAGCCAAACAGGAAATCGCAGGCACGCCAATGCGACCGGGACATGGTTTTAGAGCGGGGGGGAAG
>NC_092028.1:15893267-15895767 GCF_042242105.1 Pempheris klunzingeri
CTGAACCAAAAATGCTCTAAATGCAAAGAATGGAGACCAGTGGTGGTTAATGTTCACTAAATTGTGTGTCGGTTCATTCATACCATTCTTACATGCAGACCTGAAACATTTAGAGTTGCCTGCTTTAATATGATTTTACAATTAATGCAAAGCAAAATGTTACAATTTGTATGTTGATTTTTATGAGATTTCATGTCCAAGTGACTATTTATTGGTGCATAAATTCTATGTTATGGTTTTGTTTTATATGTTGGGAAATATTTATCTTAAGTACCATTTGGATACTATTTAAATTTTACATTCCTTCGGGTACTAGTTTCACGTTTGGATGATAGAAAAACAAGATTATTTGATTTTGAATTTTAAGTTGCTGTTTAAGTGGTGCCATGCAGTTTTCATTTTCCTCCTGAGAGTCCTGTGCACTGGCTGACCCGGTACCTGTGCAATGACAGAAATACAGTACTTGAATGTTTTTGGGTTGGCGGTATGGACAGGATTCGTAGAGCCGTAGATACGTAAAGCCTGAGTGGTCGGACTCAAGTCTGAGAAGTGCTTGCTGGGTGATAAAGGGGTCAAAACGCCTCATCCCACTTCAGGGATAACCTCGGGCACTGTTCTTTGATTTTCATATTCTCAGTGTAAATACCTATAAATACTTTGAAGACCTAACAAGCTCCACCGCACAGTGATTTGCTTCTGTTTTCTGCTATTGCATTGTTACTGTGAAGATCTGTTTACTAAATGATTAAAGTGTGCAATAAAAGCAAAAGCGAGGACAAATCTCTCATTGTGTAGGTGGCTGTGGAGATGTGAGGCTTTCTATTTCTTGATTTAAGCACTGGTGGAGGTGAGTGTGTCCTTTTTAAGGGGTGACAAGCAACACGTGAGGATCAACAGCACTCCCAGATTAAAGTTTGGGTTGACTGAAGAGCATTTAAAGTCTATTAAACCCATCCAGGCAAGCTGCACACACTGGAAAAAAACACACACAGCTCACACTGAAAGTTAGGAACATCCATCAAACCATGTATTTAAATCAGCCCTCTTCAGTCATGCAGATTTGACAGGCCTGTAGGTGAAGATTGTATCCCTCATATTCCACAAAGTGAACCACTTTGGCCCAAAGCTGGAACTCTTCCAGCTGCAAACCACAGAGATGAGTCAGGTCTGCTGCACTCCTACACACATTTCATTTAGCATGTTTTTTCATCTCTATAGCAGTTAGATATTGATTTTTTTCCATCATTTAACAGCAAGACGGTTACATTCAGATATTCATTTGAGACTTAGCCTATGCACTTACTGTTTGCAGTTTAATATTAGAACAGCATGTCACAATTTAACAGTATTAAACTACAGCTAAAGCAATTAATTGATTAATCATCTACTGATGGAATATTAATCAGCACCTATTTTGATAATCATTTCTCTTTTTTTATGCAAAAACATGTCATAGTTCCAGCTTGTAAAATGTGAAGGTCTGCAGCTTTTTCCTTCTGATTATTTTAATCTATTTTCAGTCATTTTGAGGTTTGGGCTGGTGGTCGGGCAAAACGAGCACTGTGAACGTTGTCACTTTGCTTCTCACTTTGCAGCTGTGACGGCATTTTTCACTATTTTTGGAGGTTTTTCAGACCATTTAGCTAATAGATGAACGGAGAAACTAATCGGCACTTTAATTCATAAAGAAACTAATTATTAGTTGCAGTCCAATTCAAAGTAGATAAAAATGAGCTGCATGTTAAACAACTACAGCAGTAGAATTCTAGAGGAATAATAATCTAAAGAGATATAAGTACAACATTTATTTTACTTTTATTATTTTAAGTACATTTTCCTGATTATACTTACATATATTTACTTAAGTAACTTTTTCAATGCAAGACTTTTACTTTTACTTGGAACAAAGTATTTTTTACAGTGTGGTACTAGAAAGTATTTAAGTAAGGGATCTGAATGCTTCCTCCACTACTGGAAGTAGACAATTAAGAGACTACATTTCCATTTCTGCAAGACATTTCCAAATGTTTGTGTTGAATTTGCTCAGCACTGAAAGCGGCCTGAGCTGCAGGGAGCTGTCCGTGGTGCTGAAGGAAAACCCACAGCGCAGTCAGCACCCCGGACAGCTCCCTGCTGGTTAACAGGCAGGCAGCCGTGAGGTGTGTTCACACACATTTCTTTTATATCATTTTCTTTTCCCCCATCAGTTTCCCTTTCTGAGCGGAGCAGATTGTGAAAATATATCAGCACAAGGGAAAGCAGAAGGTTATCAGGGGGCAGCTGGTGGTTCTGTTACAGGACAGGTAACTTTTCAGTTCTGCACTCTTCTCTTCCTGGATTATTTACAGTAAACACAGGAGGGCTGCACTGATTATTTCCCAGGAGAGGGCGCGCGTATCCTGTAGCTCTTACTGGGAGTGTGTGTGTGGGGGGGGGGGCTCAGGAGCCGTGACATGATATTACAGATAAAATCCACTAGGTGGCACTCAAGCCCCACGGC